>NC_052110.1:2486847-2491674 GCF_012273895.1 Zerene cesonia
GGGCGCGCACGGCACGACCGCCTCGGCGCACGCGCGACCCGACACTGAGGCCAGCGAGCCGCGGGAGGGCAGCGAGGGCGCGGGCGACGGCGCGTCGACATCATTCTGCAATCCAACGCGCTCAGCTCAGCCGCCGCGCACTACAACACGGCGGGACGGGACGGGGACGGGGACGGGACGGGCGGGAACGATTACACTCTGCCCGGCGTACGGTCGCACCGACGTTATAGTTACGTTACGCGTTACGGCTACAGTCTGCGCAGTAGTTGTTACCACTCTCTTCATTGACGTACTAACAACTAGACTAACAATCGCCTAATGAAACTTCAAAAATGTCCCGAGCCACGACTAACACCTCATATTGTGGTAGTAATACTCAAAGTATCGATCATTGGAAAACTGTTCCGAATACGCCCATAGACAGTGGAGTAGACGACGAGTAGAGTAGAGTAAAGTAGACCACGCGCGTGGAGTGATAGTGATTCTAGTTGTTTATTGTACGTCGATGATTATCAGTATCTAAAATAGTCAAGTGAATAAAGCTCTTGGTGAAAAGATGAAAGGGGATTTTTTTTTCTAAGGAACATTTTCATTAAATATCAAAAACTATTTATATCGTGGAAGTTACGAAAGGTAATAATTAGCATTAGACGTTGGCGGTTGAATAACGCGCACTTGGTTAAAATAAATCATTTCGGTGTATAAACGAATAATAATTAAATAATAATTAAAGGGCACAAAGACACCATAATTCCATTCAGATATTTAACTATTTTTTTACGAGTTCTATAACAAACTAACCTTTAATCTAACGTAGAATTTTAATGCAAACAAATGGAAATTTACAATCTACAGCTAAGATCAAAGAAATTATCTGACCAATGGCGACGAACACTCGTGTACACGTAATACACGCAAAAAGAAAAAAACAGAGCTACTGCGCAGGTATTCGTAACTTACCAACGTACGGTACAACAGTACGAGCGTAGCATACATTACTTGCTTGTAGGTTACATTGATAAGTCTATAAGCAAATATTTTTCTACAGAGAGCACTATATTCAGATTGGCTAACTCCATAGTATAGTACGCATCAATGTAACCTAAAACGTACGCTAAATCGCCCATCTGGGCAGAGCTTTACTGTATCGCTTCATAACCGCTTCAGAAATTGATGAGAAATAATATAAAATAATGCAATTACTAAATCATAAATTTGTTTACGACTAACAATAATATTTCTAAAGCGGTGTGCAGCGTTTGTTCTAATGGTAACTATTGCTTAACGAATGTCAACCAAATTTGATTGTGAATGAAACGTATTTTGTCAACAGAATTACGGGTAGGTAACAATTTACAGTTTTGATGTGTGAAGCGTGACATGAGGAAGCGAGAGGAACGTTACGGATAATGACAATACGACTACAAACTACTACAAAACAAATGCAAAAATCCATTTTATACTGCCTCTACATTGAATTACACTGTGTACAAAATGGACTTCAACACGTACTGAGATCTCATGCAAAATAATAAAAGGACATGATAAAATTATTACCTTCCACCAAAAGCAAGGTGAATTTGTCTGAAGCAAGAGTTTGAATGTAAGTAATTAGCTTTCTGATATTGCAAAGTAGAAGAAAATAAAACGGTTTCAATTATTGTGGATATCTAGTTGTAAATAATAATATAGTTTAAATTAAACTATATAGTTTTATGGATAAATGATCGACCGCAACAAGCGTTAGTAAAATAACACTATATTGTTTGGGAAGCTAATACAAGCGACAGACAAGTTATAATGATTAAAAATGACAACACAAATGATGATAAAATATAGCCGAATAGCGATAAAAAACCAATAACAATACAGATATAAATACGTACATACGTTTAATGTTACCAACATAAAATGTATACAAATAAAATGGTCTATACACACGATATAAAATTATTTCAAAAGCACCGTAAAATACAACCACATATACTTTTCTATCAACATATAAATATGTTTTAATTACCTTCAGACGGTGGATGCGGATAATAAAAGAGTAATTTCACAAACATTGTCTAGCTCCCAATACTTGGCCGACTAAAAAACAATCACACAACAACATTTTAGCGGCTACATTACAACTTCACCTAATTCCCTTAAATTTGTTTTATTTATTCAACATTAACTCCTCTAAACTAATCATAGTATGGCAGTGAATGATACTTTTTGATATAAATAACGAATGAAATCCAATGAATCCTATATACTTTAACATAGTCTATAAATTATTATTCTATTCTACACATCTGATAAACAATAACTAGACAATTTTTATGTCAGGTTAAGTCCAAATAAATTTCAGTTTTTTTTTACTAAAATTGTATGTTACATGAAAATTTACTACGGAATATTAACTAACATTACGAGTCAAAATCAAAATCATTTACTGTACTAAATAAAACATTTCATGTTATCACACGTAACTAAATCAATTTCAAATATTAAAAGCTCTTAATAAAAATACAAAATCATTTATCGTAGAAGGGAAACATCATAATAAAAAAGGAATTTTATTCATCAAAACTTCCCGCCATGCACCAAACTAAAAAAAAATATGGAAAACTTTCCTAGCACACAAAAATCTATGTTAATAACAGTTTAAAAACCTAGCGTAGATTAAAAAGTATTTGCTAGCGTATCACGAATTCTATTTCTAAATTTAAAACGTCTATATTTGTCTATGGCACCACTAGATTCAGCCGAGTACAGATAACAAAACTGTCGCTCTGTTCGCTTTGACCACACTGTGGTTGCGTTCCACTCTACGCACTTACTGTGAGCGACGCGTTTACAACCAAGGTACGTTCTCCTAAGTGCGCTTGTCACTTTGCCCTGACGGTCAGCCATAATCAAAAGTTATATTAAAAAAGTAGTAAAATAATAATATTATCGATTTCACACATTAAAACAAACCTAACACTGTAAAACAAAGAAATAGACATTTTTAGTTGTCGTTAGGTCGGATCTTAACTTTTTTGTAGAATTACGAATTTGGTGCAAAATACAGGATTTTATAAGTTAACAAAAACATACATTACAATAATTATTAATTAGACTCTTGTATGAGTGAATAAAAAATATATAGATTTATAATAATATTTAGTAAAAAAAACATTCTTAACTCGATCATTAGAAAAGTAATCAAGAATGTGCAATTGGAAATAAAAGAGCATAAATAAATATATATTATAATATACATTGAATAAATGGAAGATATGACAAAGAACCAATAGGTATATATAGAGCAAGCCAATATAAATAAATAAAATAATAAAAATATAAGATTAAACCATATTTTGGATGTGAGCGCAAAATAGACGAAAACTGACAGTTGTCTGTAAAGTAAAAATATTTCTGTGTACAACTACAAGTAATACTACATTCATAAATAGAATATATTTAGAATAATATCTAGAAATACAAAATAATATTTTTACTTTACAAACAATCTCTCACCGGAACCTTAGAAACCCGATATATGATATAGGTGTTAACATTTTTGAGGTTTCCTGAATAATAATTTCTCTTTAGAAACTGCATTCCGAACGGGTGGTAAATGTTAAACTGTGTAAAATGAAGATTGAAAAGTACTCCTTTAAGAAGTCTAATTAAATAACCAATTTTTGAATTTTAGTTTGAGTTTTAAAATCATAACTTTCTTTTCAACTATAATACCAATAAATTTGGATAGGTTTCATTTCTTCATACGAAAACCATTAATGATTCATTATGGTCACTTTTAAACCTATATTTTACAAAAAAAAAATACAGCAAACCTCATAAACGCAAACATCAAGACAACCATACGAGCGCTCTCAACAGGGACACAAAAGCTAATATCGCGTGCACGCATCTCCTGAACCCGGAGAGCGCTGACAGCGCCAGCACTGCCGACAGCGCCGGCAGCGCTGACAGCGCGGCCGGTGCTGACAGTGCTGACAATGCGGGCAGTGCTGACAGTGCAGACAGAGGCGGGGCGGAAAGTGCTGTCAAAGTGTTTACCTTCAGTGGCACGGGCGGCACTTCGAGGTGGTAGCCGATGTCGCACAGGTTGCGCAGCAGCTCCAGACCTGCAATGTTCGTAAGAATACTCTAAATTCGTGCGGTCGTATTATTATTTTAGACTATAAAAGCCATACAAGAGAGAGTGTTATAATTGTATTCATGATATGTTAATTTAGTTTTTAAATTATGTATATATGTAATAATAAAGTATATATTTTCTATTTATTAGGCCTTTTGTAAGACGTCACTTCATCGTCATAAATTAAGGATTGCTATAATCTGATACTTGAGAACTATCTACAACAACAATACAAATCTTAATACTAAGATTACTTAAACATTTGTAGCCCATAAACTTTAATGATCAGTTTTTATCCAATCAATTACATTATTGAAATAAATAGTTAATTCCACTAAAGATGTTCGATTTATTCATATTCAACAAAACCTTACCAGGATCTCGATTATCAGCATATCTCGTCTCCCAGGCGTCAAAGAGCCGATTGTAATACCTAGGCCCGGCTAGGTATCCTAGGTACTTGTGGGATTCCTTGGTGGGAAATACTCTTTCCATATCGCCGGTCTGTGTCAACTCGTCCTCAGCTTGTATGAGGTGCCGCACGTCGTCCGGTGTGAGTGTGGATAGAATGTCTCGAAGGTACTGGAAATTATTATGTATCTCCAGTAAGTGGTATTATAATCTGATAGGGAACATAGCTGGATTACGTGCAACTATACATAAATTACTTTAGAGAATGACTATTTTAA
>NC_052110.1:2492674-2590737 GCF_012273895.1 Zerene cesonia
TATTTCAATGATTTCAATATTGTATCGATGGAACGCGGCCTTTGTTAAATTTAATTTTTAGTTTTATAGCATTGAAATCTTGAATTGATCATCTCAATAGATGGCGTGGGGTGCCCCTTAGACACATGAAACCGAAAGAGTAGAAGAAATTCGATTACTGTGGCAGGATCACGGGTGGCCGAGAGGCTAGGCGTTGCTACGGTTAGGCAAGAAACGCAGGTTCGAATCCTGCCTCGTGATCAAATTTTTTTTATTCTTTCAAAATTTCTCATTTATAAAGCATTTCAATGCTATAAAACTAAAAATTATATTTTAAAGAATTTTTTATACATAATGTCGTAATACTTAGCGAACACCTGTATCTTTACACCAGAAGCGTTCATACGACCTATATAGTTCTATTTTTCCCAAACTGAAATAAGTACTGTTAAAAAACGTTTCGGTAACCACACACATCTAATTAAAGCATCATTATGAGAGAAGGTTACAAACTTCCATCCATACAAACATCCATCAAACCCAACAAACTATTGCGTTTATAATATTAGCAGGTATGTAAATCTAATATGTATGATTTAGCAAATGTCCATACATATAGGGTACTTTTTATATTAAAATTGTCGAAATATAACAACTTACCATATCACGATCTTCCATATTTGTATATATAATATGTTTATCTCTTTCTTCCTTTGACAAATATACCGTGTACAATCTGCTATCGTATGGTAAACCGGCCTAACGAAAAAACAGGAGGATATTACAAGAAAATCCACAGTAAATCGTAACGTTTTAATGCATGATACTAGTATCCAAGCATTTTACAAACTAATTTTGAAAATAAAGTAGAATATAATATGCAAAATTAAAAAAAAGACCTTATTCGCTACATACTTCTCAAATGAAATTTTATTACAGAAGATTACCAAACAAAAGTAGAGATCTTTTAGAATTAAATTAATCAGCACATCATTCTCATTATTTAAATTTCATGTAACGAAAATTGTATGGAATCAATTCAATATTCTAAACTCACCATTTTATGAGGTTTATCCTTGGACAGCATTTCTATATTAGTTTTAACGGGCACTTGAAACTGAGCTATATTGAGCACCGTAGTGACCAGCGGGCCCTTCACGTGGATGTCCAGCGGAGACGCGCTGTGCAAACTTGGTGATATGTTAACCTGAAAAATTTTAAATAAACTTAATTATGCTTAAAATAGATTTTACGAAGTGAACTTTTTAACAATTATGTGTTTGTGTGCACTTGATTGTTCTATGATATGTAGACATTAACTTCAGAAGATATAGTATTTATTTGAAACTATATTTCAATATTAGATAATCCCATAATCATGGAAAGTTATTGGTTATATAAACATCGACAACAACAGCTATGATAGGAGCAGCAGTCAAAGAGAAATATAACAGCTTTCTAGTTTTCCGCGCGCATAGTCCAAGAAAAATCCACATACTCCGCGTTCAAATGTTATTTCCAGAATAAATTCTATTGTATATCCTTTCTCAATTCTCAACCTATCTTGGTACCAAATTTCATCCGAATTGATTCAGTAATTTAGACGTGAGAGAAAGACAGAATTTCTGTCGCATTTATAATAATAGTAGACAATTAAATATGACACTTGTCTTCGACTTCAACAAAATCAAAGCCGCATGCGCAGCTTGAATATTATAAATGAAATATCGATTACCTCCAACAACCACGGCTTCAGATCCTCATCGAGCAGCACGTCGATACCAAATAGCTCGTAACAATTATACCGAGACGTGATGTTGGCCTTGGTTAGAGAGCTAATACTGGCCTCGCCGGATATAATTGTCTTTATCACTAAGTCCTTTATGGATGCCCAAAGCGCGTCCGTGTCTACGTTCTTATCAGTCTTTAGGTATTGGAACAACGTTTGGAGCGTCCTGGAAAAGCGAATAATTTAGAATTTTATCAATTTTATATTAGTATATTTTGTTTATGGGGACATAATCATATTGATTAAACTGATGTGTGAACTGTTCTTTATGGTAATTGCAAAGTTAGTTTCACATTACTGGAATTATCCCATCACTGAGAAATTTTCATAAATAAGCAAGTTTTTAGAGCAACTTACCACTTATGTCCTTCGCAAGCCGCGAAGTCCTCATTAGGCGTGTAGTTTTTAGACAATCTATTTATTGAGTAATTTGTTAAATGCATGTATCTATCGTTGAGTGATGTTAATTCGTAATTGTACTTTACTGAAATAACAAAAAAAAATCAGTAACTATTCCGTTTAACAAATAACGGAACTCGTTAAAAAACATAAGTTCAACAAACTAACGTCATTTTTTAATATAATTAATTTAAAATTTTAATCAACTCAGTAGAGGAAAACTTGATAATGAATATATAGAATATACCTGAAGCAAACCTCGCCAGGCCGTCCTTATACAAATATATTCTGAGCGGATGGACAGACGTAACTAAAACGTACAGGCGCAAATCGAACTTGCTACCGTTAATGAGGTAGGGCTTGGACACGTATCGCTGAACCACAACCGGCCGCTTCTTGGGTATTTGGGCCCAGCGTGACACTACCTTTATGCCTGTGCCTCTAGCTGACGCCGGCTGCAATCATATTATCTATATTTTTATCCATACTTCTATATTTGTAATTGTTAGTTGTATGTGCATCCACTAAACTCAAATATAACTATGTATATCAATTTAAAATCTCAAGTTACAACCTTTACTGAGTAACAAAGGCTATGCAAGTCTATTTTTTATGAACCTGGGCGATTTGCCGTCAAGATGCCGGTTCATTAAAAGTTGTAATTTTTGATTCAAACAAATTTTTTTATACAAATTTATAAAAGACCTTATCAGTGTTTATGATTTACGATTGAAAAACTGGTAAAATATGACTCAGGTAAGGTAAATGTAAAAGTTAATAAAAAAATAATTGTTGTTGTACAAGTTACGCATGTTAAAAGTAACTGCATATCTCACCGGCTTGATAATCCACCTCTCATTATTTGCTGCGTATTTCTCCCAATCATGTTTCAATAACTTTAAATCGTGAGGCAGCACATAGGTTTTCGGCATTATACCAAACTCATCAACACCAAATCTATTTGACAACTTTTGTAAATTCCTCCACAGCCTATCCTTTCTGCCAATTTGGAAGGTGCCGGGGAAATGGTTCATTTTCTGGCCGTCCTTGATCGCTCTAAACATCAACGATTTCATGTGCTTACCCCATATACCGATCCATTCTACTGTTTCTGAAAGGAAATAAATTTATACATTACTAGATGATCCGGCAAACGCTTTTCTGTCTGTATTTTTATATTAAGTTACTATTATATACTATAAATGGGCTATCTAACTGAAAGAATTTATCAAATCGGACCAGTAGATCCTGAGATTAGTGCGTTCAAACAAACAAACTTTTCAGCTTTATAATATTATTATAGATACATATACACCTTCCTCTTAAATCACTCTATCTATTAAAAAATACCCTCTCAAAATCTGTTGCAGCATTTTAAAGATCTAAGCATACAAACACACAGACGGCGGAAATCTACTTTGTTTTATACAATGTATATATTATAGTGATGTTAAGAATAAGAAACACCATACAATAACATAATACATACCTTCCTGTGGACATTCAGACGTATCACACTCGCTTTTAACCAATCGGAAGCCTGAATTCATCAGCGTTTTCTTGACAACTATCGGTGTGATTGTGGTTAGCTTCCATTTAAGATGTTTTTGTATAGCCCCGGGGACTTTTAACGGCACCGTGTCATCGTGAGCTATGAACTTCAAATATGGCGGAACACGTGGAAATAGGGATGGACGAAGGCAATTGCCCAGAGTTTCTGGTAGGTTGAGCGGTGAATCTGAAATTTACGTTCATTATATAAACTATACATTATGAAGTGTAAGCATATTTGCAGCTACATGACATATGCTTTTTCAAACATCTTTCATGCTATACCACAAAGATTATTTATTTTACAATACCACTACTTGTAAGGGGTACTGTTCTATGAATTTTTTTTTCAGTATCTGTTTTATCTTAATAAAAAACATATGAAATAATTGAAACAGACAGAAACCTTTCAACATAAATGATACAGTAAAATGCATAACGTAATTAATATGTTACTATTTGCGAAAATGAATACAGATTAAACTTTTATCTATATAATATGATATAATTCTACCTAAAAACGTCTCAATACCACTATCATAAACCTAAAACTAAACTGAAAACTAGAGTCTACGATCATTATTAAAATGAGCCCCAAAACTTTACTAATTTCCGCGAACACAAATTCCAGAACAATCTAAAACAGATGATAGATACAAGCGATATAAACAATGGGCAAGTTATTAAGTTATTTTCAGTCAACCTTTGCGTGACGGCAGTGCTTTGAAAGGATTAGTTGTGTGTAATGCTGTTATAAACAATTGATCTTGGCTCGTCTTCTCTGAAAATTAAGTGCACGTTATCGTCAATTACCTGTGTAAAAATATGTGTGAGAATGTGGATGTAAAAAAATATATATAGAAAAGAACTAATTATGCTATTTTTGGCTTACATTTTTGGGGCTAGCAATAAATCTGAAAATTTACTTTTCAGTGTTAAGAATATTTACTGTAAGTAGTTGGAGGGAAAATAAAATTTATTATTTAATTCATACTTGTATATAATTTATATAAGGGTCAATTATATGACTTTAAAGAAACACTACAGAATTATTGAGGATCAAAAAGTGACCAGGGCAAAAAGAGGTAACAACTATTTATTGTAAAGAAACAGCTGTATTGTTATAAGTTTACTGAAATAAGTGGTATTATAACAGATTTTACACACGGAAAATATTCTCTTTAATTGGTAATTAATTTCAATAAAAGTATATTATAATTTTTGTTTTACATGTATAAAATTAGTGTAATGTAAATAATGTATTGATAATAAAATATAATAGTTTAAAAAAACTATAAAACACGCTTTAACAAAAATCATATTTTGCAAATTGAAAACTGGAATAATTTTATCAAATTAGTGTATTGTCATCGGTCCTCAATAAATCTACAAAGTTTGAACGAAATCTGGCCGTTTAAAGTGGGTCAAAATCGCGCCCAAAGAAGTCAGTTACAAACAAACAAACAAACATACAAACAAACAAACAAACAAACATACAGGTGAAGTTAATAAAAGCGTGTTAAAAAAAAATGTTTTATATGCTTGTAAAAAATTCAACAACATTATCGTCAAAACCAAAAATCCCATGCATTCCATCAAAAAAAAAAATCGAATTACATACGTATAATTTATATTATTTACACATGTTAATTAGCCGATACATTACTAAAATGTTAAACGTGTGACGTTGCGCGTTGTGAAATCATAACTTCACAGGGTACATTGCCAAATCGCGTGTCCACGAAATGTTATAATTCGACATGCAAATTATATCACTATTATGATGTATCGTCATATAACATGTGACTTTATTATCTCATCATGTCGGATCAATGTTTTACTCGTTGATGATTTAATGGGAACACATCGTGGGTAGTTTCCTTTCGGATTTATTGCTTTTTTTTAAACAGTTATACACTCTTTCATGTTTTTAAACGCAGTTCAGTTCATACATTATTGAGAATGATGGAAATAGAAAATTATAAGATGTAAAAACTTTTTGTCCCATTCGCAATAACTGCATTGCAATTGATGATTTTTTACAATCATAAGAAACATAATAGAGTTCGTGTAACTAATAATAAAACCTACCGATAACTTCAGTTCAGGCTGGCCTTTTACTAAGGGAGTGTTAATTGTATCAATATTTTTATAAAAGAAACGTAAGAAGACTGAATTAACAGTGCCAATTTCAGGACAGCATATATAAATTTAACAATCTGTACATATCTTTAAACACTATATGAAGGTAAAAAGAAAAAAAAATAAATGTGAATATTATAACCATGAAAATCAAGTAATCATTTCATCAATGTTCACGGGCGGTGGTGGTAATGCTCCGCATCATGGCCACCACCATTGCCGACGATGAAATAAAAAAATAAATAAATGAGTAATACCTCTGGAAAGGCATTTCTTCGGCGACATGACCGTCCCATTGAGTTTATTAGTCAGCTTTGTGACCGAGTTCTGATCCAGAACATTCTTCGTGCCGTTGGGCGGAGGTTTCTCCAGCTTCTCAATGTCCGTAATGTCCGTGTCCATTTGCCATGAGTCCGTGACCGCGTCTGGCGATGGCGAACGGCTATGTGAGCTGGAAAATAATTAATCATAATGAGTTTTTTATACGTATGTTAATTTTGTAAAACCTATAACGATTGAGTAGTATCCGCAAAGAAATGTACGGTTGCTAGAGGGTGTTCCTACATTTCCTTAAAGCAATACATTCCCACTGATGATACGATAGATGGTAAACTAGCACTCGGTAACATAGTACGTGTATTTATCTTAGATCTTGACAGATTTAAATACACGAGCGACCTGTTGATCCTGTAGTCTACTTAACTGAGATACGTATTCCATAATATATTAAATAAACATGAAGAAAAGCAGAGTTTTGTGATTTAATTGTTTATTTGAACGGAATCGTCAGCCAGCAGCACAACCTAAGTTATAAATATTACATTTCGCTAGAACCAGGAAGAAGCATGCTTTGATTCAACACAAAATACAAGCTTCTCTAGAATTCTGCAAAACGCCTCCACGGTACGTATAAATACCACCAATCCCAAACAAGTTTAAATACGCAAATGCCATAAATAAGGTTAATTACTGTCAAAATGTATACTAGATCGGATAGGTATGAGTGCGGAGTTCGCAGTTGTTGAAATTATGAGCGGATAAATATTTAATTGGGTGTTTGAGATCAAACGAACAAGTAGGCTAAATTCTGTCTAGACGTATGCTTTTGGGTGTACAATAGAATAAATTGCAAAAGAAGAAAATTGGTAACTTATTTCTGTGCATTCCAGCAAGTCTGGATATTAAAATTCGGATTTAACAGCTAAAGAGTGATTGGCAGTCAACTGTCGCGAGCTGATTGGTGATTAGTCAGTTTGTGATTGATCTCTATATATATCTTGATAGACCAGGAGTCGCAGCTTTTAGTTAACGGGAATAATACATTTTTTTAAGCAAGCATGCTTAATAAAATAAAAACAAAATTTCGGATAAATAAAAAAAGAATATTAACTTATTGTTATTTACCAGTTGATCTACATACTACTATCGATTAGTTTTCCACCGACGGCATCGTGAAAGAAAAGTCATAGACTAAACTCAATATAAAAAAATACAATATAAAAAATACTCACTCTTCAGCCTCCCCCTCAATAATATGACAATCGACTTTACTATTGGAGCGCATCTTTTTCGTTTTCGCCTTCTTTTTATTTTTGGCGGGCTTTTTGACAGCTGGTATCGCGGTGACCGAGCTCACCGGCAGAGCGGGACTCACCGCGGGGCGGGTGGGCGTGTCCTGGCGAGGCTGGAACCAACGAGGTTTAATATTAATAAGGAATTTTTATATTTTACACTAATCTTCGGATAAGTTTATACAAATTGCAATTTTTATGTATAAAATATGGCTAGCGGCTATTTTTATTTAATTGAATTGTCAACTTAATAGAGAATATTCGCGGTAAAATGCGAATAATCTACAATAAAATTCTTTATCAATTCTAAATTCGTGATAACATATTTTGATGGTATTATGTCCACTCACAAATTTTATTCTAGAACTAGGTACTGGTTCTTTTGCAAAAAGTATTGATGACTAACGCACTTCCTTATTAATACGTCTTTATTTTATTTTTAAACAATTAATTGCCAATTTTAATACAATAAAGACGTTCACAGCACTTTACAGCAAACGTGCCGTGCGTGACGGTGTGCCGCAAATTGCGATTAAAAACCGTTAGTTGGTGTATAATTCAAACGGAACAGTCTAGTCTTCAGATTTAGCTAAATTTGTAATATATTAGTATGTATAGTGCGAACATTTACGGATTCTGCTTTGAGAGTGTAATCTAATAATCTCTTAATTTATACCATTGAGAAGACGGTATTTATTTTTCACTGCACTTCAATAATAAGTACATTAAACTCAAACAATACGTCTAGTAAGAAATAATTATTTACGAAATATATGATTAATCATAAAATAAATTAACTAATATGTAAATAATGTTATTTAAGCAAAACTGTATTGAAATAAACAAAATTCGGAATACTTTATTTTCACACACACTATTCAAAGCCCATCAACAGATCAATTTACGAAATCTAACAAGTCAATTCACGAAATCTCCTATCAAAACATATCATACATACATCAGACCTAGCTAATATAATCACATACCGGATTTTTATTGAGCTGTTCATGGATTAAGAGCACAGAATGGCACAAACAGCTGTGTCCACAAATCTACATAACTACGGAGCCACGTGTCCAATGTCACGGGCAATCCTACTCGATTTATATATTCGCTCTACGTAACCACGTGCTTTGCGATCTAAGAACGTGATTTTTGAACCTTTATTCTTCGAATTTAATAATTCATTCATAGTGTTAGTGGCCGAGTTTAATGGTTATATGGAAATTGTGTACCATATGGGTGTACTGGAATTCCCAAATATGTGAACAAGTTTCAAAGCCTACGCGATTAACGCATATAATTTTATATTGTTTGGTACTAAATGTATAATTAAGTTGGTCCAGGTGATGTGAACATAAGAATTAAAAGATAAACACGTAAACATTGTTCAGCATAGCAGTAAGATTTAAAAATAAACGAGCAAATCAACATTACGCATTGCATATCATCTGATAAATCTGAATGATTTTCTCTGTCATTTACGTTCGTATCAAGGTTAATTTTTATGAAGTAGATAATTTATTAATCAAAACAAACGTATAGCGTCGTTGTTTGCTGTTCAAAAAATTATATTACTTATACCAACATTTCATAACAAGTAAGCCCATATTCAAATAATACATTGTAAATACACGATAATAGAGATAAAGCCATAAAAATGCAATACAATTTATTAGGTGTGAAGATTAAACATTAGCGGAAAAATGTGAATGAACAATGTTGCTATCAAAGTATCAGCATTCTTACTGTAAGCCTACCGTCTAAAATAACATTTCCAAACAACCACCGAAGATGTTTCCACTTCACCTGCCACGTGAGAATTGACACAAGGTTAACAAAAACACAAAATTGGGACGCACTGAAATAGAATAAAACGTGGAAAACGAAAATTACGAGCACACTTAATTTTGGCAAACATATAGTGTTTCACACGCACTGTTTAGTGTTTATATCGACAAAGCCCCGACTTTCCAGTCGAGTAATTTTAAAATATTGAACCAACTGCACGCGATCGCGGATCGATTAAGATTTCAAGCGGCGTTTAGTAGCAGTATTAATGCATCGTATTGACATTTTGTGCTTGGCATGGCGCCCGTCGGTTAGTGCCACAAATCCTTATAGCACAGTACACCGAGCTTTTTAAATAAAATAGATTTCGCCACCCGATTGTCTAGATCGGCGATAAAGCTGCGTTAAAATAGATTTTATGAGGCGTTCCTGCGGCGCCCCCACTTCGACCTGCCACTCTGATTTGTAATAGATGTTAAAATGACCGGTATTTTATTTTAGAATGATCACACAAGCCAAGAAACAATTAGGAAGTCACATCCCACCAAATTGTATATGCAAAGAACTACTATTTGAATGTCAAACAAAACAACAGCTCTTTCGCATCTCTTTCGGAGGACCTTTCCAAATAGAGTAATTCGTATAGAGCAGAGAAGACTGTCAAGCGTTGTATACGTTGTTATACATTGAATGAAAATCATCCAGTTTATTTAAATGCATTACGTTGCAGTGTAATGACTAGATTGCTAAAAAATAGATCATTAATAATGGACAATATATTTTGAGGATATTCTGTACAATTGAGATAATATCGTTGAATCATTCCCGCTTAGATAATTTTGTAATTAATCTTATCTTATAAATAATAATAATTGCTTTTTTGCACATCACACAGACTCAACGTGATTAAGTATTCTATTCTTACGAATAATATTATAAGAGTTCAGTGTTTTCTAGCATTAAGTCAGTATTATCGTAAACTGTCCAATAAACACCAGTACAATTTGCCTCTAACCTGATCTTTCCCATTATGTGAGCCATCCATTACTGGTGAAAACCAGTAAATAAAATGTAGAGACGAGCTGTTAATTGACATAAATTGATTCTGAACTATTTGACCTATAAACTTCTAAACTTATTCAGCCGCTACTAATTCGAAATTTCTCTACATTGTACCTACCTCGAGAAGTATTAATATATATCTATAAAGTACTTATGCAGGTTTATTTAACAAAGCTACGTTTGTAAAAATTAAAGTATTAACTTTATTGCTGTCGCATTGCTGATTTACGCTGTTATTGCACCAAACATTTATCTTTATATTCGTTAATCGTATAAAATAAACATGGACAATCACATCACATAAAACAAATAATATCTTGAAACATCTCAGAAAAGAAAAAAGAATCATAATTAGTTTTAATATCTCCTTGATAGATTAGAAGCTAAGTACATTAAAATCGTGATTGGGGTAATATGTTGAAAAAGAAAAACGAAATCGAAATATTAATAACTGTAAAATGTAAACCATATATTAGTTATTTTTTTTATTTCAAATGAGAATACGAAAGAATCTAATATCTGATAAGAAACAAAGTAAAAAAATAAAAAATTAAATCGGGAGAAACATTTCTGTCACCACCATTACACAGCATATCATATTTATCATATTTAATAATCGATTTGTATCCCAATAATTTTTTATATAAAATCTGTTAACACAAAACAATTGTGTTGTTTTCTGCAAATGACTCGAGATAATTAGTCACCGATTGTATCTGTGAAATTTTAACGTCAATAAATTAATCGCGTTACCTGTAACAACGCAGTAATCGATAATAATTATTGTTCGTTATCAATTTCCTTTTTAAAGGAATTTTGAGTTAATTAAAATGTTATTTGTATATTTATTAAATAAATAGTAACTCTGTATGCCTAAAAGCATAAAATAACGTACGTACGTAAATAATTTTCTTAACAGATTCAGTATTTGTTATAGGTATTATAGGTTCAAACAAAATATAAACTAACTAACACTGTATATAGTATATAGATCCACTTAAGATAGGAACGTGTAGTCATTACACGAAAAAATCATATTTTATTAGTAAATTAGTTAAAAACGTTATTATTATAATAACAATAACTCATCTTAAGAGCGTTTATAAAGAAAGAGTCTTTGGTAAAGACTCTTATTATCCGTCAATCGAATGATTGTTTTTTTTTTTCTCATTTTAATAGCAGATGGATTATTCATAAAGTAAAGCTCAATAATTATTGAAGTATCCTTGGTTAACAGTTTCCATCGACAAATACGGACGACCATATAGCACTGTAGTATAAATCTAGTATAGCTTAGTATGTAAGTGTTCGTGCGCGAAAACAAATTGTGGAAAAAGTATGTTAGAATTTTTACTCTTCTAATAAAGTACATAAATTAACCAACATTAGGATTAAAAGTGCACAAAACATAGAAGTTATAGTTTGAATGTATTGAAAAGCCAATTGAAATATCTACTCATTATAGAA
Organism: Zerene cesonia; assembly: GCF_012273895.1. Taxonomy (NCBI): domain Eukaryota; kingdom Metazoa; phylum Arthropoda; class Insecta; order Lepidoptera; family Pieridae; genus Zerene; species Zerene cesonia. The sequence goes on from NC_052110.1 coordinate 2,504,426, forward strand.
TAGTGATTTCTTTTCTTTAGTATATAGTTGGAACTCTACATAGGCAAACTTTTCGCATACCTAGATCAATGCCCTAGTGACCGAGTAAAGTACAGGCCAGCAATTACAAGAATTGCTTAAAGATGTTCGCAAATTACCGTCAGCTAGAAATTTTGTGACGGAAATCCTAATTTCATGCATTTTCCAGAAGACATTTCGGACCGATATTCACAAAATCGCGATAGATTTAGCGCGCAATCCTTATTAGATAATATATTTTTTTACAAAAGAAGTTTCAATTGTACGTTTGCAATACACATATTCCCACCAAGAGAAACAAAGTATAAGTTGTATACAATAAACAATACATAAAAGTAGCGAATAAATAAATTTAATAGCGAAACGATCAAAATAAATATCACTTAAAATAACTCACACTGTGACACAATTTTAAAATAATCTTTTTTAAAGACGGCATCACATAAACACCAATAATAATGTCATAAATTAGAACAATAGTTTATTTCAGGCTAATTCTGAAGCGTTCATGGTCACTGTTTCAACATTATCTGTAAGACACGGCACTCGGCATCGCGTAACGAAAATATCTTCATAAAAAATTCCACCGCCTCCGAAAACTCAAAGATGCGCCCAAGCGGTCGCGTAAACAATAATTTACGACGTGCGAAACCGCGTATCACATAATAATTATAACGCACAATAATGTAATCTCGGATAGCCCACTTTAGTCTCTATTATCTATTAGATAAGATCGCGAAACACGTCGTTCGCGACGCGATGCGTCCTTTGCCGTAATGAGTTTCGTACTGGGACGTGCCGGGGCGCGAAAACCCGTGAAATCGACATAAAACAAAAGTTATAAATTGCAACTCGTTATAACGAGTTTTCACTGCGTGCGAATTGAGTTTGAAAATCTTCTAAAGTTCTAGCGCGGAACGAAGGTAAGGAATTTGAAAGTGGTCTAATTATAACTTGTTACATATTGTATAAAGAACTCATGTTCGAAATAGAAACGCCGCAACAACCCTTAAAGAAAAGATATACGTAGAACATCAATTTCCTCTTAGCTTAAATAATATAATTTATAGCACGATCTCGAATTTATTTCCCCTCCAAAAAATATTATGTAGCAAATATTTTCCACGCCATTCATTTGAATAACAAGATATTCATGTATGAAAATGAACACATGAAATCGGTAGACATCTTTTTATACATGTTTTTTTTTTTCGAACACATGAAAAATGCTGTATAACCAATTACTCGGTAGATTATGTTAGTGCCGTGTCACATTACAATGCTAAATGTTTGTAATCAGGTCAGTGGTTCATCACATAATGTGATCCATTCATGCAAATGTTTGAATGCATCTTAGTGGTTAAGTGAAGACAAAGCTTTAAACAATAATACCATAGATGGTAAATGTTATTCTTAATAAATTTTTCAATATGAATCACTCAATAACCCATTTATTGCAAAATGCAAATATCTATTTATAATTTTGGAATAACAGTTTACAAAATGCATTATTTTTAGGCAAAACACGTTTTTTTCCAAAGGGAAGGTATATTGTGAAAATTATAATAAAGGCATATAGTTCAAAGAAATTTCTTAAAGCTTTTTTTTAATTTCTTGACTGATATCTTGAGGTAAGGATCGCACTTTTAAAAAATGAATGACATTAAAAAAGTGAGCAAACAAAACAGTTCACCAGTGCACCTGTTTTAATTTCATTTAAAAATGAGCTCCGATGAAGATGCCAGAGGGGCCATGTGGCTGATGTTGTAGCAATGGCACAATTATAAAATTAAACACATACATACATACACATAGGATTTGTTTTCAAATGAGGAGAAAGGACTACATTGCAGGTCTAACCATACCTTTAATCATGTTTGTACAATATTATCCAAAGTGGGGGGCTATTATGGATTTGTTGTGGAAATCATGTTTAAATTATCTTTAAATAAACTGTTAAGCTAAGTCCCAATGAATAAAAAAAAATAATAGTTTAAAAAAAACTAAAAAACACGCTTTTATCATATTTTGCAAATTGAAAAATGGAATAATTTTATCAAATTAGTGTATTGTCATCGGTCCTCAATAAATCTACAAAGTTTGAACGAAATCTGGCCATTTAAAGTGGGTCAATACGCGCCCAAAGAAGTCGGTTACAAACAAACATACAAACAAACATACAAACACACATACAAACAAACATACAGGTGGAGCTAATAAAAAGCGTGTAAAAATGAAAAGACAGTGCAGACCTGGCTTAAGGTACATTCCATTTTAATTATGTTTATGTGACTGATTAGAATAGAAAATAATGATTTTGATTTACTAATAAACTTTATTTACATTACTTCCTGTATTTGTACCATGCATAAATACTTACACATAGTACAACTTTTATCCCATGTCTATCTAACAATTTTTACAACACAGAAGTGAACAACTTGTTAATCTATATAGATTAATATAAATTATGTATATAAAGTAATATTTGTAAATTTGAAAAGGTTTTCACCTTGTTATATTGATCCCAAAACAATAAATATTAATCGAAACATTGACCCAGCATTATGATAACTGATTCGTATCTGAGCCATTGAATTATCATGCATAAAACATTTATTATTGAAAAAAGAGCAATGGAAAAGGCAACTGATAACTGAGAATTATAAATAATTAGCTGCGGCCCGCTGTTTCACCCGCGTAAGTATGTATCCCGTAGGAATATCGGGATAAAAAGCCTGTGTGTTTCCAGTTGTCCAGCTATCTACATACCAAATTTCACTGCAATCGGTTCGGTCATTTTTGTGTCTAAGAGTAAAAAGTACATACACATACATCCATCCGCACAAACTTCCACATATATAATATTAGTAGAATAAGACCATATACAATGTTAAAACATAAATATGAAACTGGTTTTAACAAATTAGAAGTAGAAAATAAATCTGGAAGAATAGAAAAAATTGGAATAAAATACTAGTTTTAAAATTCACGATAGATTAGATACTAGATCGAACATTCTGAACTTTTCAAGCATGGTACTTTGAGAATCTAGCTATTTTCTAGTTTCCTACAGTGTTCATTTCATATTGAAGCTAGAACTTAATTTAAATCAATGCTGAAATATTTTGAGAACATTTATTTTGGGGTAAGGTTTGAACCTACATCTTGCACTATATAATAGGCTATTTACAAAATGATTATAAATTACTTTTGATTATACATTACTCACCGTTGGAACCACAGGTACATCATCTACTGTATCACTGTTTATTGCTGTAGTCCGTAACACATGCATTTTGTATAAATCATCCTTTGGAGTCACTATAACTTGGTCCTTGCATGAACACCTCACACCTTTATTATAATTTATATTTTTATTTGTCGGAACTGAACTCAGAGCAGCAACTGCTGATCCGTAGGAGTAGCCTGTGCCTGAATTGTCTTTTGCACGCTTCATGTTATTAGTCAAATATGACATTTGGCTGAAAATAAATCAAATTGCTCATTTACATATACTTGAGGATTCTTAACTCCCCTAGACAAAAGTGTTGTATATTCTGTTAAATATAAGTAAAGATGAAAAATAGAACTATCATGTAAAATGTACTATCATGTATTACAACAGAATAGTAATAAACAATGTTGGCATGTGTATATAACCTATAAACATACCTGTCATATCCAGGCATGGGTGAACTTATATGAAAACTACAATAGAAATTATCAGATTCACTAGAAGCTCGCTGTCGTCTTCGGCCCTCTACTGACTTATTGTCTTGATATACTCTGTTTTTTGGTTTCTTTAATATACCCTGTGGTGGAGATTTTGGTAAAGGATTATTGAGTATTGACTTCAAAGGTTGCTTTGTCATTGGAACTTCCATCATTTCTTGGTCTACTTTTTCAAACAACTCCTCAACTTTGGGTAAACGGCTATCTTCAATTTTTGAGTTGGACAGTGTTGTTACTACTATAGGTCTTGTAGGACTTGTTCTATGAAATGTTGATCTCCCTTGTTGATACCTGAAAACAAAGCCTCGATTAAATATTGCAATGTATATTTTTCAGGTAAACATGATTACAAATTAAATTATTTTTAAATTAGGTTATGTTAAAAATGGTGTTATTTACCCATGATGACGACCGTATTCGTGAGCCATTACGTAGTCTCCGTTTTCAGCAGCGGGCAATGAGCATTCGTAATGGAATCTTTCAATTCGATAATCGTGACCGTTGTTTATCGTAAAGTGACTCTTGTTTGGTAGAACGCGGTGGCGATGGGTGATATCGGCAGATCGACACGACTCACGCGCTGCATCCTCGTAAGGGGATCTTTCGATGCCCTCACTGCGGCACCGCCGCCTCAATACTCTGGCTGGGCCTCGCCCTGACCACTCGAACACTGACTCCAACGGATCACACGCGTCAAAACCGGCCTCGTAATTTGAGCACGATCGCATGCCATCCATATCCGCATCTATCCACGACGCATTATCACATCTCCACATGGATCGTACCACACATGAAATTTCACTAATGCACTGTTAATTTTGCTGATAAATACCCTTGAAACATGCACGTCCAGGGACGGCGTCGAGGAGGCCAGGCGACGACAGCTGACAGTTCGCCGTTTTACATCCACAAAACAATATGCCAGCAATCCCGCCAAAATTGAAAAAAAAATGTTCTTTTTACAAATCTACCTATTCAACCTTCAAGGATAAGCGAAAATCACGAGATTGACATTATTAAATGAACTAGGTTACCAATATATATTACGCATGAAATTCGTACGTTTCAATGGCGATCGACATATTCAAAAATACCTAATAAATATTTTACACAATGTTGCTTATGAGTCGTATAAAATATGAGATTCTATGTTCGCGCATATAATATGTATGTCAAGATTGAAAGCAAATTTTACGTCCACATTTTCATATAATATATTTTTCTCACTATATTTTAACTAACATATTTTGAAGCTGGTATAATTTATTTGTTGTCCAATAAAAAAATATGAATCGTTATTCGCTAGTTCGCGGCGTCTTGCCTATTGTGTCGTTATGTTGGTACTTGGCAATAGCAGTCCAATCCATAGACTATACAGACATTGTCCATACTCTCTGTGGAGGAACACCACGAAAAATGTCCCATAGACGCAGCGGTGAATGCGCCTGAAAGTATGTTGCAAGTATTCTTTACTTCAAATGCCCCCAGAGTCGGCAAAAATGTATGTGAAAATATTTATTTTTACATAGATCTTGTTATTATGCCAAGACCGACTCCTTGGTACATTTCCTTGGCTCGTTTCCTTATCCTAACTCTTCTCAGTGCCATTCCTGACGGTTCTTTCCTAACGTCAATATTTTCCTTTTCTCCTGGAGAACCACCATCCAGTTGACCAAAGAAAAACAGTGGTTTACGTGATTCGCGCGATCGATTCCCGGTGGGGACGCACAAAAAAAAATCTCACGCAGGATACAGAAGGTTGATCTCCTACTTGTCTGTAAAAAAACGATCAGTTAAATAGATGTGTATATCATCTGTTCCGTATCCCACTAGAAGACACAGGACTTCACACTATACTACTGTACCTGTACACTGAATCAGAGAACAGTAAGTACAGTCTGAACAGGGACTTCTAGTCATTTCCCAAAAATTATGAATGATGCAGTGTTTGAATCATTCACATTGCAGCAATTGTAGTACACATTACGTCAGTATACAAATAGCAATATAAAAAAATGAGTTTACATAATTATTCCACTTGAAACTATTTTCATTTGAACATAGAAATATCATACTTATATTTGGCATAAATTACCTCATACCATAAAGATCTTATTAATAAAAAATTCATTTCATCAATGGTCTTATCTAATATTTATATTTAGAATAATATAATTATTGTATATCAGTGAGCAGTATTTAGATATGTCTACATTGGCAACACTGACGCCAACGTAATTTATCTCGCACTATTCGGTACGTGCTTAGCTATGAACGGTTATGACATCGTAGTTCATATCTCGTTTTCATACATTTGAATTTCTAGACATTTTTGTGCTTTTCCAAAATTTCTCTTCAAAATTAAAATTAAATTATTAACGGGAACTAGATTAAGTAGTTTATAAAAAAATGACTTACATGCATCTTCGAATTATATGCATATTGCCTATTCTCATGTCCTTGACTGTATTGTGTTTCTATAAACATAGTGAACTTAGTGCCCTCAGAGTGTTTTATATTTTCTGGTCAGGCGTCACATGTTTAGTGATAGTGTATAGTATTACTATTTCTTTGTATTAATATAAGGAAAAGTAAAAATAAAACAAATGTTATGAGAATCAGTATTCTTTTTACACAGCAGTAACTTACCTAAACCTTACAGTTGATGCAGTTATTCTTAAAATAATATAATATGAAATCTTGACTCTTTCCCTAACATAGTAATAAAATAAAAATTTCTATCTGTCACATAATATTTTTAATTTATAGAATGAATGTAATATTATAAGAGTGCTTCATTTTCTAAAAATAAAAAAAAATGGAATCATATATCACTTACTTCTACATACCATACAAATTTGTATTTTATATTACATACATGTAATAAGTGGTTTCGCGAAGAAAAATTATCGATTCAGTAAGAACGAAAAAACGCACCTATACATTTATATTTGTAATTTAACGACGATCGCTTGGCGTATGTATTTACAACTGAAAATACTTTTCGAAACCGCACTATAATCATAATCCCGAATTTAAAAATATCCAAATCATCCATCATATACATCGAATGCCGGTCGCATCTGTACATAGAACATTCCCACACAAAATTCGTAAATTTCAATCATTGCAACATTATAAAATGATCCGATATAAACTATGTATTAATTTAAAATTAACATTAGCTGTCCGTTCAGCAGGCTGATATACAAAGTAAAAAAATATACATTGTAATTTTCACAACAATACACAGACCGCACTATACAAAACGAGTCACCATCACATCGTTTGCAACTATTGAAACTAATCCAGAACATAATCCATCAATTTCAGGCTATCACGAATGTTCCCCGTCAAAACACTCGTATGTGTAATCTGAAACAAGATGAAACGATTAGATTTAACATGACTTTAACAAAATGTATGTTCATATTGAAGATCTCTATTACAATGTTATAAATGCCAATGTTGCTGTGTCTGTCTCTTCTTCACGCGTAAACCACAGAAACGGTATGAATAAAATTTTGTACCAAGATATGTTAAGATCTAAGAAGGGACTTAGGATAGTGTTATCCCGTAAATCCTGTGCGGAAAGCTAGTCCTGCTACTATTATAAACGAAAATGTTTGGTGAAGACTACCAAACATTGTCACTCTTTCACACAAAAACCACTGAACGGATTTTAATATTACTTGGCAGTGATGTAGATTACACACCGGAATGACACATGACCTATAGAACTACTTGCTTTCATCCGTGGCTTCGGCCGCGAATGATATCCCACGGGGAAACTAAATTTTTATAATTTCATATTGTATTAAGGAATTTCATATTGTATGTTTCGCGAAATTGATCAATTCACACAAAATGAAGACTAGTTTCATAACAGCAATATGCTATATAACAAATGCATTTAATATTTAAAAAATCTTACACTTATAATTATTTTATCTCAGAAAAAAAGTTAAGACCTATGATACTCCAAATGTGAGGTTATTTTTATATTTTGCTACAACTCGCTAGCATTTACCCATAACATCCAATTACCTTAGCTAGTGAGCAGCGCAATATTAATCTCCTTGACCATCTTGACGCGGTGCAGCATCTTGGCTAACGCGTGTCGGCTGAGAGGCTGCGTCGAGTACCAGACCGGCGAGTCGGGCACGCACGATCTCTCGGGCTGCAGGTAGAACACGTCGTTGCGCGTGCGCACCGACTCCGGACTGCGGTGGACAAAGTGTTGTCATACTGTTTGTTGGTATGCGTAAGGTGGAAAGAGTATGGGAATAGTTGATTGCACTAAGGAGGGATATAATCGTGCAGCAAATAAGTGTATTAAAACTCTTTAAATTTCAAGTTTATTGTGTAAAGATGGAATGTCGATTCTTTTAAGATATGCCCTACAATATTGTATCAAAACAAGAAATACCTTGTTTTTGTCAATGTAATACTGGTTTGCTTATTGCTTGCATTACATTTAGTAGGTGGCATGAAAGTATAATTAGGATGCATAAACCATTATTTTCAATAAAAAAATACATTCTTACCATTTAGAAATATAAAATTCATATAACTTTACAGGACACCTCAGTGGATTTTCCTCGTTTTCTTGCTGTTCATAAACTTTCTTTTTTCTCGAATTCGCTTCTGCGGAAAAATGAATGATAATGATAACACTATCTTATAACAAGAACAACTTAATGAAATCCATTTTATATAAAATCCAGCAAGGAATTTGCTTTTTGAAATGTTTTGTAAATTAAAACGATAAATATTTACCTAAAGCGGATTGTGGCGGATAAAACCTTAACAGAACGTTCCTAGCACCGGGTATTTTGGCCTGCCCCGGCTGGTTCGGGTTCCGCTTCCAATGCTTCATTATGTGCGAGAACGATAGCTGCATGTGTTCTTCTACTGTCTGGAAAGTGTTCAAGTTTATTTACCAATTACTGGTAGCGTCAGTGGCGCCGAGTAAATGTCGATTTTTTTTCTGAGTTGAATCACTTAAACATTCCAAATGCCACTGAAAATGGGCACCATCACTGTTGTACTAGAGTGGCTTGCCCTTCCCACTCTATATGCAAATAGGTATCCTTCATACCTTTTCTTTTTTGTGTTATTTTTTGTATTATTATCGTTTTATTGCAAACCATAAATATCAATCCAAAACAATTCATTCAAATATGTCAACTTACAACTAAATTAAAATGTTTTGTGTTGAAGAACATGAGGGTAGACAGAAGAACGTGGGGCGAGTGCGCGCCGAGCTGCTTACTCTCCCATAGGTGTTCTTCTTCCACCCGCGTTACTATGTATTCTGTGGGAATTATAAAAATATAAATAAATTACAACATACAACTACCTCACAAGTTGATCATCTCCTCAATGACTCCATTTATATAAGATTTATGCATGTTAAGTCAAAAATTCGAGGTATTGAACATTTAATCAGGTAATTTAACAACTAATGTGATAATACAACACAAATTTTGGGCATGAGAATAATTTGAAATATATGAAAAAAATTATACATTATTGTGAGGCAATGGCCTACTTATTCAAAAAAATTATCAATTGAATTGCCAATTGCATATTGTACTATTAATTTAATACCTAAAACGTAATATCAGCGACTTTTATATGGATAAAAGAAATTAAAAAAGTATATAAAAGTTACTATTGTTAACGACCACCTCCTTGGTACAGTTATTTGATCCCAGTGGAGACAGAAGCCTGGTATATACTTGATCATAAAGAAAATCGATCAATGAAACAGGTGCCTACACTACACTCAGATAGAGAGAGAGATACTTACGGGAATCGTTATATAACACGGAAAACTTCCTCGCCACCTCGTCCAAACAGTCCGTGAATTTTTCATAATATGGATCCGTAAATATATTGTCTATCCTACCGTTTTCGAACAAATATTGTTGTATACCTGGAACATATATATTATATCAAGTTACCTAAAATTTACACAACTGAATTATATTATATAGAAAAGAAATCAAATAAATTGATTTCCAAACGTTGTGAGTGTGGTGTATCGAATGCTCTTTGCATGAAATTTATTATACACATATAATTTATTACAATTTGTTATACCAAATACATTTGCGGACAATCATAAGGCTATATTTTTCTTTCTTTTTATCTGATTCACAAAAGTTACTTGTATCTTTACTTATTCTTAGTATAACAAAAAATTACCTAGAACCAAATAATAAATAGTGTCCGGTGCGTATTCACTGCCGTTCGGCTTCCGCACCTCTTTAACGAAGAGGCAAAGCGAGTAATTGAGTTCATCCGCTGTGAGCTGTAAGATTTCGGACTTGAAGGGCTTCCGTCGTATCGAACTCTTTTCGATTTCCGCGTTTTTCGTCATCACCCACTGCTTCCATGCGTTCACGCCAAACGTGTACTGTAAACGGTGTTGTTAGTTGATGGATTAAATTTCTAAATCTAGCTGAAATCATTAATTTTTTCTTCGTGGTCCTTCGAACCGGATAAGTATTGATTTATTGCTTAAAAGGAAAAAAAGTTGGACTAAAGTTAAAGCTAAAGACGACTTTCAAATAAATAAAAAAAAAAACATCAAAATCGGTTCACTCAGTCGAAAGTTCTGACGGAACAAACAAAAAAAGAATACCGTCTAATTGATAACCTTTATTTGAAGTCGGTTGAAAAACAATACTTTATTTTTCTTTATGTCATTGTCGGCAATGGAGCTGGTGGCTCACCTGGTGGTAAACGCCACCACCGCCCATGAACATTTGGAGAGGCGTAAGCTCGATTGCTGACCTTAGACATCTACAAATGAATAGCCGACTTTAAATTGGAAGCGGATTAGGAAGGGGTTTACGAAAGGAATATAGGGAAGGGTAAGGAAGTGGCAATATCGATGGGAGATTGGCACACTCGCGGCACATATTGCAGTCCAGTGCAGTACCTTGAGGCACATATTGGCGTCGGGCTTCTCGGCGGGCTCGCGCGGCGGCTCGGGCTGCGGCGGCGGCGCGGGGTCGCGGCGCCGCTTGCTGGTGCGCGGGCGCGGCGGGGCGGGCGGCGCGGGGGGCGCGCGCTTGCGCCCCGCCGCCGCGCCCGCGCCTCCCGCCCCGCCCGCCGCCTGCCCCGCGCGCAGCGCCGCCACCGCGCGCTGCTGCTCCAGCACCATCATGTGGTGGTGGTGCATGCCCTCGCCTTCGAGACCTGGTACGACATCATATATTTACAATATTGATGATGCATGTGTGTTTCGTACACGGAATTAACAATTAATGTACAATCACGCTATACTTATAAATTTATCTAATATATATATTTATAAATAATGATACATTTTTATTTTTATATTTTTGTAGGTAGCAAATAAAGTAACGATAGTGAAAAAAATATGCTGTTCCAAGAGATAACTCGTCGCTATTTTTCTCATTACAATACGGTTAAATATGTTATTATTATTTTTATTATGTTTCTCTTATCTACAATACTCGCTGGTCCCAAGACACTTTTAGTTATTATATTTAATTATTACTTATAATTAGCCTCCAAGAACCAGTATATTTACTATCCTTTGGGAAATAAATACACTCTAAGTAATGAATGAGACAAAAATAAAATACAAACTTGATGAGTTTTTATGATAACGGCCAATAGATATTTAGTAAAAATCATAATTTATCTGTCTATGACAACTAGTTTGCCCGTGATTTTCTAGCTATTTTTGCCTGTATAACTTGGTTATGTAATAAGCTAATATTTGCACCGCTCTGATTCAAAATAAAGAATCATTCAAGAGTCTTGTACACATAATAACAAATAGACATACTTTGAAATATATTCTTTTACTTGCACATTTCGTTTTTTTTTTGTTCACTAAACACAGAAATAGAATGTGAAAAATAATAGACATGTGGTAATTACCCGGCATGCCTGGATGAGAGCTGGGTGTGATAGTGTTGGCCGTCATAGCGGACTCCAAGTCGACTGGTTGGTCTTCGTATTCCGTGGCCATTTTCAACGCCATTTGTAACATATCTTCACCGAACGCGTTGTTACCGTCCATGCCGGCGACTGGACTGAACTCCTCTGTGAGGATAAGAGATTAAGGTCAAATTAAATAAGAGACAAAAATAGTAAAATTAATGTAAATTGCCCTATGCTATACGAATAAAGCTATTTAGGATCGGAATTAGTTAGAACATTAAATGAACCTTCAATAATTCAAAATCAAATTACGAACATGAAAAACTTCATTTAACCTTACATATAGTTATTTATCTACACACTTAATACAAATGTTATTGAACCGAACCGATTCTAATGTACGAAATGTAGGCTTTATTCACCGTTTCTATAATCGTAACAACTCAGTTTACTCACCATTCTCATCCTCAGTATCTGAATCGCTCTGATCCTTCTTTTTATCACCGGCCACCATTTCCGCCATCATCAGCAGTTCCGCTTCAAACGGATCCGTTGGCATTTTATCGTGTATCTTGTTAATCTCCTTCATTATGCCTTTCGCTGAATTCCTAGTTGTGGGGATAAATACGGGAGTCGGGATAGGCAAAGGTATGGGAACGGGTATGGGGAATGGTAACGACCACATAGCACAAGGTACTGGTACATATATGGGAACAGGGACCGGTATAAGGACCTTTCTTTCTAAGCTTGGGTCAGTCTGACACTCTTTAGTACAAGGGTGAGGACGGCAAGACACTCCTTTTGATACCATCATTGGTTTTGCCATAGTTGATTTATTTGCTACCTCGTGTGGTGGTAAAGTTTTAACTATCACATGGTTGTATATTTTGGGGGGTGGGGGAGGTGGTGGAGTCGGGGGTTTGGGTGGGGGAGGGGGAGTTTTGGGTGCTTGTGGCGGTTCAGGTTCGGGCTCTACTTGCGCTAGCCGTTTGGATTTGCCCCTCGTCGTTATGGGCACCAGTGGGGGCGTGGCCAACGATTGCACATTGGATATGACTGGCATGCCTGTGCTCGCGCGGTTTTGATTCTTTGCAGCTGTTGTAACATATTTGATATAAGAAAGTGACCATAAAATTATAAACATATTATTAATACTATAATCTATATGTATATATAAAAATCATTTGGTGTTCGTTAGAAGCCAAGAACGGCTGGCCGATTTTGATAACTTTAGTTTTGATGCATTCATAATAGTGAAATAATGCAGTACAAGAAAATCTATTGCTTTTTCATTATATAACAGTTTTAAGACTAGGCAAGTATTACAGAAAGTTCTTAGAAAAAATCAAGTACATTTAAGAAATTTCAAATAATTTCAAACTACCCACCATTTTTATTAGCGTACGTTCTCCGCGGCACCCCCGTGGGTACCGCCTTAGCAGTATCGGCCGCTTGTTCACCCAGCACTGGTAGCGCATGCTTTGAGTATTGGCCCTGAATTAATGATAAAAAAATATGTACTATCATCTATGGTTATATATTAATGTTTTTAGTGTAGTTGTATTTATAATTTTATGCAAATAAGATTCGAAATCCCACTTAAATTTCTTAATAAATTATTATTCTTTATACATACCTGAAAACTCATAACACACTGGTATGTACAAAAGTTCCTAACAGTAGCATCTGACATTGTCAAGTGGTATTGTGCTAATGCCGTCCGTTTACACATATCACATTTTGTCCTGAAATAATGTTACATTATTTTTATTTATATTTGTACAATATATTATATGAGAAGAACAAAATCACAACAGAATGTTTATAAAATAATGATGTTTTTCAAAATAAAATATTAAAAATGAATGAATGCCAGCTCATCATACAAGCTTCTTCGGTAGTTCCTTCACCGTTCGGGCGATTAAGCTATGGAACGCATTGCCGGAACCAATAAAGAAGGCTCAATCTTTAAATGTTTTTAAAACAATGGTTCATAATTATTATTTTTCCTGTCGTTCTTAGATCAATGTACGTATATTCATTATATTTCACTTTTTATTATATTCATTATTTTTATGTATGTAGCTATTTACATCTATTTGTGTATGTATATATGTATGATAATATAATATATATTTTTACTGTATTGAAATTTATATAAGAAATTTTATTTATTTATTTTTTTTTTCGTTGTATATATATATATATATATATATTTTTATGCTCTTCCCTACTCCTATCCTCTATTTTAACTTCTCTCAGTACAACCGGTCGTCTGGAAGAAATCGCTATTTAGCGATAAGACCGCCACTTGTGATAATGTTCCCTAGGTTAAGTCTCAATTTGTAATTATTCCAAAACAATAAAGCATAAATAAATAAATAAATAAAAATAGAATTATGTACGAAATACAAAAATTTACCTTCTCGACGATACAGCATTAATAGAAACTTGATATAAATTAAAACAGTTCAATGAGCACATCATAACTGTTTGTCCATTCGGCTGCAGTCTTTGTATCATATCAAAATTATACTTCTTCACTTTACACCAATTACAAGGCACTATATGCCTTGAATTGCTTATATATATGTTCATACAGGATTTAGAACAGAAGGGAAACGGCGTGGAGCCATCATATATTGTGAAACATGCATTGGATTTTCTTTCAAAGTACTTTTTACACCAGCGGCATTGATCTGCAATTTTTTCATGTCAGTTAAAATATATTTTAAGTTATATATTATAAGTACATTACAAAAAACCAACATAGTTTACAGAGATATTAAATAATCTTAAATTTTTTGCTTATATAACAAGTACAAAAAAAATTACAGAGAATTATAAATAAGGAATACCTGGAAATATATTGTTAACAAATTTGAATGCGGCAAAACATGGATCAGAACATAGCCTCTGACACACATCTTCACTGACTTCCACCTCTATGGACGTAGACTTTTCCAAAGAGCATACCGCGCACTTTGCCCAGACCGGCTGCGGCACCGGATTCTTGCTCATCTGGTCAAATTTCTCCATGCAACTCTGCGTACAGAAATCTTTAAACTGCCCTTTATCACCCACAGGAGCGAGAAAACCCTCATGACCCCCCGAAATGTCCTTCTGACAATAACAACATATCTTCAAACCCTTCTTGAACTCTTCTAAACACCCAGAGTTACAAAACTGCCGTATAACGTAACCGAAACGCACACAATACTTTCCTAAACTCGTATGTAACACTGCATTCTTACAATTTGCACATTTTGATCCGATTTTGTTTTGATACCGCCCCAAACACGCTTCATTACAAAAGTCCAAAGTCTCCCATGTTAACATTTTATCGTCCTTGTTAATGATCAACGAACACTGACTACATATTCGTAAAAATGATCGTTCCCGTTCCTCCCTCGCCGCTGCTACCATGGCTGGTGTTTTTGCTTGGATTTTATAAGCTTCGTCCAAATACTTATCAGTTGCATTACTGATAACTTGTAACCTTAAAAGTGGTGTTTTAACAGAAATAGGAGTATTTCGTATATGTCGCGTGGCGCGCTTTTTTGTGACTAAATACCTTCCATTCTCTTGCAAATTGAGTGATTTTAGACATGGCTGATCACATATGTACAAATCTTCTCCATACCTTTTCGCATGATACATGCATTTCTTAGTTTCTTTACAACAGAAACATTCACTCATCTGCGGCGTTTGATCGTCCACTGTTATTCTGCGTCGTTTGAACGTATACTTTTCCACTTCATCAGCCATCATGCTGTGCAAGCACCTAAGGGAACAGTAATAAGTATCTTCGCCTTCATAGTTGTAAAAGAAATAACATGTTTTTGTTTCTTCACATTCGGAGCATAGACATTCCTTGGGATATATTTCATCAATCACATATTTGTTTTTGATTAATATATACTGATCGGGGTGTTCAGCTTGGAACGACGTAATACAGAAATCACCACAGAAGTATTTGCGTTCATCAGTTTCTGTACAACAGAAGAAACTACATGTTTGTGTCGCTTTACAGAATTCACATTTCGTTTTTATCGGGACAGTCTCTCTAATTGGTATTGGTCCATGCCCTTCTGATGCTTCCGCATGCTCCTCTTGATCATTCTCTTTGTCTGAAAATACGAAAAACGGTACAAACATACAAAAGACAAAAGTTTCCTCTTTATAATAGTAGTGTATGTTAAAAAAAAGTACTTTCTCAAAAAAGCACCTCTAGTCTAGTGATTAAATGTAAAAAGTTTAAAATACCACATCTATTAATCGATAGACGCTAACAAACAAATGCACTGCATTATCAAAAGTCAAACAATAATTCTCCTTCATACTCCTAAGCTTGTTTACGCGAAGGAGATGGATAGACTATTCATGACGTCATCATATCTTATTCACAAACACTACAAAAGCACAATATGTAAATGCCTTGTACCATGCCAGCTTTCTATAACAGACCCATAACCAGAGATGAGAATGCACATACCTCCACCATTTTCATTGTCATTTTCATTACCATCTTCATTGCCTTCTTCATGAACAGAAGCATCATTACCATCTGCTTCACTGTTAGCATTAGCAAGATCTTCAGTTGTATCTGTCTGCGAGTCTTGTGTTTCTGTTTCCACTTTAGGCTTTGCTGCTATTGAGGCTGCTTCTATGACAATAAAATGTTATTAGATATTTAGAACAGCTTTTTTAAAAGCCACAATAATTATATACATTCAGTAAGGAACAGACATGTATAACCTGGAATTATAATAAAATTCTCTGAATTGAAACATAAATTGATAAATTTAAAGATAAAAACTCAGAAAAGTGCAAATACAAAAGAAAAATTTTAATGATTTTACCTTGGAAACCCCTACTAGCTGACAAAGAACAATTTTCAATCCTTAAGATGGTTATAAAAATAGTTTACATTCAAAAATCCACACTATAATATTTTAAGAACTCACCCTCTGCCTGTTTTCGTTTTTCGGCTAAAACTTTTTCTGCTTCAGCCTTATCTTCCTCTGATAATTCCCTCTCTGTGTCTGGAAGAAGGCACACTTCCTCATCCGCCCCTGGCTCCTCCGTCAACTCAGATACACTTTCATCTGTAACAATTGTTAATAATATACATTTAACAAACTTTTTTTGAAAAGATACCATACATAGTTAATAAATTGTTATTTACTCTTTGGCATATAGGATATTGTCATGGCAGAAGAGCAAAAGAACATTTTATAGGCAACCCAATATTCAAGATTTTACTTTCTTTTGTACTAGTGGTCCACCCTGGCTTCGCCCATACATATCATATCGGTACATATATAGCATATACCCTTCCTCAATAAATGGGCTAAGACTGAAAGAATTTTTCAAATCGAACCAGTAGTTCCTGAGATTAGTGTGTTCAAACCTAACAAACAAACTCTTTAGCTTTATAATATTAGTATAGATTTAACCCAAGGGAAATGTATTGTTTTAAGAAATAAGTTTCAATATCCAAATTGCTTCTAAATTATTGATATGAATAAATAAATATTTATTACAAATTTTTTACCTGGATGTTGATCATCATCTCCATCCACATTGTCCACACTGTCTCCATGGTGGTCTACACTATCTACATTATGATCATCATCATCATCATCTATATTCATTGAAGCATCTGCCTGTGTACTTGTTTCTACTTGTACATCTGTAGTATCTTTTAATAAAGCATCAAATGGGTCTAAAGCCTATGAGAAAAGTAGGATTAATTAATGCAATAGTTAATTAAATATTTTCAATAATGTTGCTACTAAATGACATGTGAGAAAACTTGTTAAGAAAACTTTGATTAGGGAAAAATACTATTTCACTGGAATGGAAACATTACATATGCATAACAATATAGGTATTATATTATTATTCATGTTATGGACTTAATATAATTTGAAAATATAGGATATATTAAATATTTTTTTAACCATTGTAATAGTTTAATTTTTTTCAAATTAACGACTAATAACTTACTTGTGTGTGATCTTCTTGAGATTCCTCCACTGACACATTGGGTGCTGTTTCAAACTCTGGCTTTTGTACTTTATCCGCATCTCCATTATTATCTACATACTCTGTTTCATTTTTAGTTTCACTAGCCTCTTCCTGACTGGATTCTGTAGGTGTTTCTTTTAATGTATCCACAGTATCTTGACTATTACTCTCTTGTGTACTTAAACCTAATTCTGGTGTTGATTCTTCTTTTAATGTTTCCTCTGAAATAAATGAAAAATACTTTCAAGTTGGATTTGGTAATAGGCTGTGATACAACATAGTAAATATAGAAGAATGTCTTAATCCAGGGGCATAAATTCAAGAGATATAGCATATTGATTGATGATTTCCACACAGTATAATTTATAACTTAAAAAAACACAAAAATAGCTTTAATATTATCAGTTCCTATACAGATTTGGTAAGTAGTATTTATATTCACTAGGTAAACAGTAGGTAGATTCAGTCATTTTTTATTTAAAACTTGTATATTATGAGCTTAAAAATTATTTTATGAACTTATGAACATACACATAATAATATTTCTTTTATATTATATAACATCTCACCAATATTCTATTTTTTATTAAATCATGTTATTTAAACAACATATTGTGCTAACAAGCTACTACTCCTCGGCAGATTATAATATATAAGAGAATGAAAAAATAAATTATTAATTTCTAAATATAACTGACCTTTACAATCGTCACTTTCCTTACTTCTTGTTACACTATCTTCAATGCTTGTATCTTTTTCATCATTTAGCACTTCATCAACCTTTTCGCTTTCATCACTAGCTGTATTCCTATCACCTGATAGCTGTCCTTCTGTCTGTGGTGATGCTGGTCCTTCAACACCTGATGGTGAAGCTGGTTCCTCAACACCTGATGGTGAAACTGGTACTTCAACACCTGATGGTGAAACTGGTCCTTCATCACCTTGTTTTTCATTGTGATTGTTTTCTTCAATACTTGCTTGATCTGTATGATTAGTTAAATCACTTTGCTCATCACTACTTATTTTTGTATCACCAGTTTCATCAACACTTTTCAGGGCCTCTTCCTTCGGCTCGGTTTTTTCCACAACATTTTCCACATTTTCATCCTTCGTTTTTTCTTCCTCAGGTTTTTTAGAACTATTGTTTTCCACCTCTGTTGAATTTTCTGCAACTTCTTCCTTTTCGTCCATTTTCAATCTTATTAGAAATGTGCATACATGGACCACAATATATACATCTGTAATCAGTGAAATATAATTACTTGAATAAAGTGTTTACGATGAACTGTCGCGCCCGGCACATTTATAGGTTATAGTTATATTATGCACAATATGTTCGGAATAATGCATAAAGAACAAACATGATACACTCAAAATTTGTATTTTATTTAAATATTTATCATAAATTGTTTAGATATTTTATTTGAGTACAAAGTATTAAAATGGTTATAATGGTTCCTTGACTATTTATCCCGCGCTTATTGGGTATACACGGAAAGAAGAATAATTTCAAACTCCTTTTGCCAAATGATCGTTTCAGTTCTCTTAAATTTAAAGTTAATTAATAGACCTAAAAATAAATTTAAATATAACAAATAGTATAGACAAAAAATAATTTTAGCGGGTTCAAGACTCATGAAGGCTGAAAAAAGGGACGTTAATCCATAGATTAATTTTAAGATAGATATATAGTCCTACAAATGCTACTTTTAATATTTGTGAGATTTTCGCAATAATACTTACAAATGCACAGTTATTCTAAAAATCACAAGCACAACAAACGACCACCATTTTGGAATCAACCTGTACCAGCAATTGCGGATATGAAAGGAGCTGTCAACTCGTCATCTTACAATAATAATTCGTTTTGAATTAAATAATAAAGATTTTCATTCAAAATCGTTGCGGTAATTGTTTTATCGTGTGGTTATAAATACTGTAAGTAGGTACTTCAAATTCGTAAATCGTAATTCACATAGAATAAAAAGCAATCAATGGAAAGGCCAATTTTTGTTCTTATGTTGGCACTAAGTGACGCTTGGCAGAAGCTTTATTTAATCGCCAATAGTGATGTTCGATTTCAATATTAGATATCGATAATACAATGAATGACGAATATAAAGTCTTAATTAAATAAATCATATTTTTATTTATTTATTATTGGACATCAAAAAAGAAAAAAAATGTTCCCATTCTATTTAAAACAGTTTTCCCTAAAAACATGCTAAAATATGTTATGCAAATAGCCGTCGTAAGACTATTTGGCACTTCACTGAAGAAAAATAGAAATAGAAATAGATAGAAATTTGTTATCTTTGGAATTGAGTAAATTTATGTCTTAAATTTTATTAATTAAAAATCGTTACAGTATTAATAATCCTAATTAATGCTAATTTAGCTACTTTCATGCTACACTATTTACCAAAGAATTTGATTTCTATAAAAATGAATCAATCTATATCCAATAAATCTGGCAATACATTTGCACGCTTTTCTAGTTTCGTGTAACCTGTAGCACTATTATGTAGGTACCGACAGTTAACCATTTGCTGAAATTAAGATCACCTTCTATATAAGGACACCATACATTTTTTATGATAAAGTTTTCTGTATATTTCACATTGTATATTTTTTCTGTTGGCAAGTGATATTTCAGTAGTAGTAGATTTAGATTTATTAGGTTAATTGTTTTATCATATTCTTAGTAAAAATTTTTGAACGTTATTTGATTAGCCTGCAAATATTTGTTTTCTATTACAAATGCCTTGGTGAAATATCTTCTAGCTTTATTGGATTCCTTGATGCAATCTCGTTCATTGATTGGTAAATCTAACGTCAATGTTAATTTTAACCAATGGTAGACCTGAACAATGAATTTTCAGATGTCAAAATTCTTTCGTTGTTATGGCGGGTTCGTGTTTTTTCAAGCTCAAATACGAAATGAGTAGTTATGTGCGCCGCTTGGGCGGCGACATTGACAGCAATTTGTCGAATATTCTCGTTCGCCATTTTGTTAATCTCATGGAATTTTGTATTAAGTAATCAACGTGCCAACATTCTGGGGAACCCAAATTTGGTGTAAGTAAAAGTTTTCATAATATTCACATACTTAGTCCTATCGTACATCATATTGTACATTAGGCATACAATATCAATATAGCACCCGCAAACGTTTGTTTTGAATTGTTTCATACCGTTTTAAGGTACAAAAGTGTTGTATGCCTATTAGGTTAGGAAGCTTGACTTTCCTTCTCATTCCAGGATTTGAAATGTCTGAGAAGTCCATGGTCGCAAAGACCGTATTAAAACGACATGAAGTTGCTCGACCCATACATATTCAGCGTTTGGAGGCCGCCTTAGATATCCGACCTTTTGTGAATCAAGTTGAAAGAATACTTAATTCTGATGGTGGAAGTGATAGTGGCGATGATTCAGATATTTTATCTATCAGCAATGAAATGTCCAAAGGGGATAAGCTAATGCATGGTGTAGTCACATCAAAACAAGGTATAAATTTATTATAAACAGGATTTTAAATTTCATGTAAATGAGTCTTATATATTTGCTCATTAACAGTTTCTTCATATTTTTAGAAAGACAGAGTGATCGTCTCCGTTTGTATAACTTGTCATCAGTTGGTGAAGAAAGAGAGTGGCTCCGGGATGTTCTCCTTTCATCAGAATCTGATACAAGCAGTGATGATGATAGTCCAGCTGCTAAAGACTATAGAATAAAATGTTTATTGAAAGAGAGAAAGTTTCATAACAAGTATATTAAATCATATTATAAGGATCCAGGTGTAAGTTGAGTTATTGTTTCCTAAAACAATTATCTTATAAGCAGAAGTAAACGGAATGTGTTAGAGATGATTAGAGTTTACAGGTGGTTTGTTTTGTCCCTGCATTGTGACATAATCAGAGTAAGTATGGGTTTTATGACCATTAAAAATAATTAGGTACAGTTCTACAGGTGTAACTCTTATTGTGAGTTAGACCAATAACTAGTTTTAGTGTTGGATGTTTTTGAATCTCACCTAAAGTACTCTCAGTATTCAATTAATAAAAAAAATATATTTTTAGTATTTATATCTAAATGATCCTGTCATATTAATAGTAATAAGCTTGAATATATTTTACACATCTATACTATAATCTTAAATGTGTACCATCAAAACAAGATGAAATAAATAATAAAAAAACATATTTAAATATGAAGAAGAGCACTAAAGAGGCATCTTATCCACATTAATTATAATGAACTATATATATAATAAGAAAAAAACGCTCATCTAATTCTGTATAAATTAATTTTATCATGGATTAGCAAATGAAAACATGTTTTGTTTTTTATAGAACTCTAGATATATGTACTATGGAGCGGGTTTATTATCAACTATAGACCGTTACCCTGAAAGACGCATAAATAGGCCTCCACCAGCATCCACAAGGGGCAGAAGAGGGAGGCCCTCAGATAAAGGTTTGTCTAGACCTCAACAAAAGTCTAGAAAAGTTAGAGCAAAAGAAGGTCAAGCTGATGGAAGTGATGTTGTAAGTTGTACTTTTTTCTTTTAAATAATATTAGATGATTACATAACATTTTTACATAGCATCTATATTCAAGATTCTAGTAATATAATGTTATTATAATATAGTTAAGTGTGGGATTGTTTTTTTACATTTAATCTCTATGTTTCAATTACAGCCAGATGGGACTGACTGGGAAGACCAAGTTAAACATATAAAAGAAGAAAATGATACTGATGAATTCACTATTGCTGAAAAGTCTGGTGTCAGGTAAATTTGATACATTTTGAATGTATAGGTTTTTTCAACATTTTTATGAATTTCACAATTCATTCAATCTATATTAACATGTAATGATAAACTATATCTGTTAGTTTGGTACTAACAGATATAGTTTATCATCAAAAGTCCATCTTCATCAGTCCATCATTTCTCCTTTCCATCCAACCCAAAGTTGGATGGAAAGGAGAAAGACTTTGCGGCGCTCATATGCGGAAACTTGATTTTATGATATAAAAATTCCTGAGATATATGTTGGTGGAAAATTTCTCAAGTTAATTTTGTGTAAAGATAGTTTTTCTTGTTATGATTTGTAAAACTCACAAATCGATATAGATAAAGTGGAAATTAGAAATGAAAACATAAAAATCAATAAAACCATCAGAAATTATGATGAGAAAATGGACAAAAAAGTTTTATATTATTGTGTTTTTAAATTATAAAGTAAACTATTTTTAAGGGGTCGAAAGAAAATCTCCACACTCAAGAGTCCGGAAGCGCTAACCGCGCGACGCAAGCGCCATTGGTTCCTATTGGTGAAGAAGGAATTGGGTAAAGTGCAGCGAGCAAGAACTGCGACTCACAGAGAACTGATGTTGCAGAGAAAGAGGCTGGCTACTTTGTGTAGTAAGCATTGGAGGCATGTCGCAATGCAGGTTGGTTTTAGACATATTTAAAATGTTATTGAGTCAATTTTTTTTTGTGGATAGACACTTGTTATTAAAATTGACATCATAATAAAGCCCAAAAATAAAAACGAGTCAAATTGAGATCTTCCTCGTTTTGTGATGGTGTTTGTAAATAATCATAATATATTAATATAATAATTGTTAATCTGTTATGCCTTTACAAAAAAAACAAATATGTATAAAAACCAAAAGTATGTGCATTATTATATTTTACTTTAAAATTCTTTTCCACATTTAACAGTCACAGAAGAATATGAAGGAAACTGTATGGCGCTGTAAGCGGTTAAGTCGCGAAATGCAAGCGTACTGGCGGCGATACGACCGCGCCGAGAGGGAGACGCGCAGGAGGATGGAAAGGGAGGCAGAGGAACAGAGGAAGGTAAAATAATTGTTTTTTTGAAAGATATGTCTGTGTAACAGTAATAAACAATATCCTGCATTTGATGTAGTTTAACAATACAACCTTTTGGAACTTTTTTGTAAATACTGCTAATATTTTTTGTCTAATTTTCCAATTTTAGCCAATTTTTTTTTAATACTTAAAGTCAGGTTTACGTTTTTAATTAGTTTTCTATCATTTTTTGTAACATGCGCACGAATTTCTAAATTGTGTTTTAACAGATGTGTAATTGCTATGTTTAAGATGGACGTGGAATTAATGGAAGCTAAACGTCAACGTCGAAAGCTTAATTTCTTGATAACACAAACGGAACTGTACGCGCATTTCATGCAACGCAAGTTGAATACCACTGAAGAGGGGGACAGTGGCGCAGATAGGATACTAAGACAATTGGACGAAGATAGGGACCCGAGGCTGGCTGCCATTGATAATTATGATAGGTAAAGGATATTTTTTAATACTTTTTATTTTCAAGGTTTCAATCCATATTAGTCAAAATAAAGGATTAAGATTTTATAGGTATATAATATAGGTATATAATATATATGTTTAATGTTTACACACAATTTAACCAGGGACTGACAAACAGTGAAAAACTTTAATGTAAATTGAACAATAAGTAGATTTAATTATTATATTTTTTATATGGTATGTTGTGTCGTGCACAAAACAATACACCATATTAATGTGTAAATGTGGATTTATACTTACTAATTACTAATAACATGTACGACTTATGTAAAGAAAATAACAAAACAAAAAAAAAAAAACACGAGTTGTTTTTGTTTTGGCGTAATAAGTAAAACTACTATCCGTTAGTAATGTATTGTTGGTGATTTAACCTTCTGTTTCTTATAGAAACGGTTGGCACTTACGCGTTTACTGCTAGCATATTTATCGTGGTAGCATATAAAACGATCTGTTTTAATTTTATTGGAACCGATCATTACTCGTGTTTAGAGATTAAATAAAAAAAAATAATAAAAAATTGACCGACAGCGAAGCGATGAAGGCGCGCGCGTCACGCAACGCGCGTGAGGCGTTCCGCGCGGAGCGCGCGCGCACGGCCGCCGTGGACGCGGCGGCGGCGGCGGCGGGGGCGGCGGGCGGCGGCGCCGGCGGCGAGCGCGCCGAGCGCGCGCGCGACCACGCGCAGCCCGACATCTTCCGCGGCACGCTCAAGGGCTACCAGCTCAAGGGGATGAACTGGCTCGCCAACCTGTACGACCAGGTGAGGGGGCGAAACGACCGTGCTGTATATGAAAGAAACAGTGTATGTGTGTGTAAAGCTTTGATGGATGGTAGAAGTTATACAATATTTTGATTTGTGAGCGATGTAATTAGTGTTCGTACGAATGCTCGACGCTCTGTTTAGTGCTATGGTCGCGGTGAGTGTGTAAAGGTGGGTGTAATCTAAATGGACAAAAACCTGGATCTAGAACAAGAGCACGAAATTGTGCTTTTTTATGTTCATAAATACATAAACATTCTATTACAGTTTTTCTTCAAATGAATAGTAAGAAATAATCAATGAATGAAAATTTCTATATAACAATTCTCTAATACTAATTTCACTTTCAGGGTATCAGTGGTATATTAGCTGATGAGATGGGTCTAGGCAAAACGGTCCAGTGTATAGCGTTTCTATGCCATGTGGCTGAGAGACTTGGTGTATGGGGACCATTCTTGGTGGTGTCTCCGGCTTCCACATTACATAATTGGCAACAGGAAATGCAGAGATTTGTACCTGACTTCAAAGTGGTGAGTTGTAATTTTATTGGTGAGTTTTAGTACAATCAATAACAATAAAAAAATAGTGTCTTATAAAGATACAATTATGTAATATCTAAATAATTTTGTATATTAGTATTGTATGACAGATAAATAGATATCCCTTCATAATAGTTATCATCCCCATCCCCAATAGTTATCAAAGTCGATTGAGAGACCATTTTTTCTAACTTTGAGCAAATCTAAAAAAATTATCATTCAACCAGGTGCCATACTGGGGCAGTCCCAGCGAACGTAAGATCTTGCGTCAGTTCTGGGAACGCAAAGACCTGCACACTCAGCAGGCGGCGTTCCACGTGGTGATCACTTCATACCAGATTGTAGTCTCCGACCTCAAGTACTTGAACCGTGTGTCCTGGCAGTATATGATATTGGATGAGGCGCAGGCCATCAAGAGCTCGGCCAGTATGAGGTGGAAACTGCTGTTGGGCTTCAGCTGTCGGAATCGGTTATTGTTGTCAGGTTTGTGGTATATGTGTATAGTGTGTACCGCGGACGAACCCACGGACAATAACAATTACCATTTATAAAGCTCATGTCTTATTTTAAATAAGCTAAATTGTTGTAAAGTTTGAAAAAATCCATTCAGTAGGTTTTCAGTGAAAGAACAACAAACATATAAACGTATTTATTATCTCAGGTACACCAATACAAAACAGCATGGCGGAACTATGGGCGCTTCTCCATTTCATAATGCCAACACTTTTCGATTCTCACGAAGAGTTCAATGAGTGGTTCTCTAAAGACATCGAGAGCCACGCTGAGAACAAGAGCACTATTGATGAAAGTATGTATATCTGTGTAATTACTATTTACATATAAATAGTACTGTAGTCATAGTTTGTTTTAGCCTCACTGATTTACATTTCAAGACAAATTTTTACACTACTTTCTCTTTGAATATGTGAAAGTGATATAATAGTATAGTGAAGTGATATAAATAAAAGTGATATTTTGAATGCACACATGCAATAGGTTTTGAATAATATTTTTTTCAGAACATTTATCGCGGCTCCATATGATATTAAAACCGTTTATGTTGCGACGAATTAAAAAAGACGTAGAAAATGAGTTATCGGACAAAATTGAGATTATGGTGCATTGTCCACTTACTATAAGGCAAAAATTATTGTATATAGGTAAGAGAATTTTTATTGATTTACTAGTTTAAATGATAAAAACATTGTTTATGACATATTTACACAAAAAATTTCTATTTCAGCATTAAAAAAGAAAATTAAAATAGAAGAGTTGTTGCATTATACCATTGGATCTGAATCAGGACATAATGTAGACAAAAACTTTACATCAAATCTTATGAATTTAGTTATGCAATTTAGGAAGGTGAGTTTTTTTTTATGTTACAGTCGGCAATGGAGCTGGTGGGACGCCTGATGGTAAGCGCTACCACCGCCCATGAACATTTGGAGAGGCATAAGGTCCATTGCAGATCTTACGCCTCTACAAATGGATTGCCGACTTTTTGGGAAGGGATTAAGAAAGGATTGGCGATAGGAATAAAGGAAAGGACTGGGAAGGGTAAGGAAAAGGATATGGGCCTCCGGCTCCCCCACTCACCGAACGAAACACAGCAGAATGCTATTTCACGCCGGTCTTCTGTGGGGGTGTGGTACATCCCCGGTGCGAGCTGGCCCAATTCGTGCCGAAGCGTGTTCGACTACCACGTACAAATTACAAAGTTAAATTTTTATTGCTTATAGTTTAGCTCCTGCCTTAGGCGTTGATTCAGATAACAAATAGATAAAACAAAAGTGATTCATAGAGACCATTGAAGTAAAAAAAGTTGAAATTCTTTCTGCATATTGTATATGTGTAACTAAAACCTCATACGAATAGTTTTAGTTATCATATAGCCAGTTCTCACTACAAAAGTACCCCATATAGAAACAAAGGCAGTGAAAAACAAAAGAGAAAGAGAAATGATTAAACATTTCAGTACTCTCATACATTCTTGTCTTACAAGACTATTGTAATGGAGACTTTTCTTGACATTAATTGAATTGTCTTGCTGGACTTTTAAACTTAAACAGTGAAATGGCCACTGGTGTAGTGTGTTTTCGGTTGAACTCAGCAACAAAATGTTCATCCCCAGGTGTGCAATCATCCAGAACTTTTCGAGCGGCGCGACGTCAAATCCCCGTTCGCAATGCAAGTGGACGACTACAATATACCAAAGATTATTGCCGAAGACTGTATTCTACTTCGTTCTATACCCTCAAAAAGACACCTACTATATAATAAACTGAATGTGTTGACAACTGAATATGTGCACAGAAGTGTTAGTGATAGTGAAAAGTGTTTCTCGTTTACCCGGTTCATGGACGTGTCGCCGATGGAGCTGTATAGAGTTATGTTATGCGGGTGGTTATACGCGTGAGTTTTTTTAACTATAGTTATAATATTAGATGGTTTTTCTGTTATTTGTTACACTAAGTTTATATAGTATTTAACTACCATCTATGTTTATAAATATATCAGTTTAAATGTAGAATTAAATTAAAATATTTCTACAAAACCAGTTCAAAATTTAATATTAGGATTAATAAGGGGAATATAATGTAGATTTTTATAAAATTAATACATCAACATTTTAGGATATTGCACATAGAAGAGAGTTTGGAAAAATATGAGAAATTACGTCACAGACAAGAATGGTGGTATAGCAGTGATTCAGATAGATCACATGAGTTTGACCAAGTTATGCGTAAACATATGCTGTTAGTATGTCCCGATGGTGATGTCTTGAAGAGGAGGAAACATGATTCAACCATGTGGAGAGATTTGTTGTTTACTGATCCATTGTGGATTGATGGTAATTTTATTTCATGTGTTTTACGGCAAAGTATAATACAGATATATTGTTTTGGACTCTATTATTTTTTTTGTTTGTAATTTATAATTATTGCATTCAGTTGCTATGATGTATTAAAATTTTTGTTGAAATTCAATTCTTAGCGTTTGATTATTATTTAATGTACTGTTCTGTTCTTTTCTATATGAAAAACATACTAAAACAGATTGTGCAATGTTTTCTTAGGTGGTCCTTTCTATACACGTACAAATCACACGATAAATTATATGTCGGAGACGATAGAACATCGGGCGATTCGTACAAGGAATTTGAAAGAAGCCAGTGGACAGGTATGTATTTATAAGAACAAAAACTGATGTAATATACAGATTTGTATGAAAGTTATCATGTTGACAGGAAATAAAATTTTGTAGAAAATAAGCATGTATAATATGTATTAGGTTAATTTTTTATATTTAATCTCAGAAAATTTTATTTACTAACAAAAAACCAGGATATAAAAGTATTTTAGGAATAATTTATCTGAAATAATTTTCAATATCAGTGTTTTAATTTTACTTACTTGCAGATAGATCATTCCCTAAAATTGATGTTGATTGAGAATTTTTTTTTTATATGTTTCAGCCTGAAATGTTGACCGAAATAAAGACGGAAGATGGTGGTGTAATCCCGGTCGAGAAGCAGCCAATAGAAGCGCCGGAATTCCCGCACGTGGAGCGGCCGCCCGTGGTGCATTGCGATGTGGCCACACCCTTACCCGCGTTCCTTTATACTGTGCAGCAGAAGGTTTGTACACTTTCGAAATTTTTTTTTAGATGCACATAGAAATTATGGTGAAAGTTGAAGGGTAAAAAAAAAACTTATTCTTATATCGTCACCAATTCCAGATAATGTGACTAACAGGGCAGCTGGTAAAAATATAATATTGAAGTAAAAAAAAAAAAAAAATTATGTGTTTTTTTTTGCAGGTGTGCGCAGCAACCCGGCAAAGCTTCGCGGCGTCCCGCTCGCACGCGCACCGCGGCGACGAGGCGCGGCGCGGCGCGCACGCGCTCGCTCTGGCGCGCCGCGCCGCCGCCGCGCGCCCGCCGCACGGCTGGGCCTCGCTGCAAGTGCCGGGTGGGTGAATGACTGAATGAACGAATGAGTGATACTTTATAATAATAATTATCACACTAATATAATAAATGTGAAAGTTTATTTGTTTGTTTGACGAGCGTCTAATACTCAACATTTTATTGAACTCGCACAAATAAAAAAAGCGAACATATGAAAACACTAAAAAATATTACAGCAAGTGGCCTTATCGCTGATAAGCGATATCTTCATAGCAACCTTAGGATATAGGAAAAGTTTTATAGAGAAAAAGTGGTGGATAATATACTTAACTTATAAGTACATAATTCTGAAAAAGGTTTATTTTATTGTACACACCAAAAAGAAACAGCACATAGTCCAAAAATACAAATACAAATTGCGCAATGGGCGACCTTATGGGTACAGAGCCGTCTCTTCCAGGCAAGTTATACAAAGAAACCTTAAAAATATATACACTCAGCGTCACAACCTTACACAAAGATTTAAGAAAATAAGAGGTGATGATTTTCCTATGTGATTGCAGATGTTGGGACAAAGACACATTTATATCACATCAAATAACTTAAACTAATATATTATGATATGAGATAGAAGATTTATAGAATGTGTATGAATAAACGAAATAAACTTTCACTCGTATACACGACTTTTGTTAATGACCGAGATAATATTTCTTAACAGATAAAAATCAGCTGGTGAGCGACGCGGGAAAATTGACAGTGTTAGATTCATTGTTGAAAAGGCTGAAGGAACGCGGCCACAGAGTGCTCATATACAGTCAGATGACCAAGATGATTGATCTCTTAGAGGTGTGTCTCTTTTCATTTATCTACACGTCCATATTGATATTATAATAAATCTACAAAGTTTGAACGAAATCTGGCCGTTTAAAGTGGGTCAAAATCGCGCCCAAAGAAGTCGGTTACAAACAAACATACAGGTGAAGCTAATATAAAGCGTGTAAAAAGGGAAACTTTTATACGTTTGTAATGTTTTCACGCAAACACCGCTGGACCGATTTCAAAAATTCTTTCACCATTGGAAAGCTTGCAATTTCACTGACTGACATAGACTAGACTAATAGATATTATATGTACCACGGGCGAAGCCGAGGTGAGCTACTAGTTATTAAAAAATAAATGAAATTTATAGTAATTCCTTACAAAAGCGAATTTACAAAAACCTTTTTTTCTGTGATTTGTTATAATACCTTATATTATGTTATTTTGTAAGCTAAGATTTTGTTTACATTTTTATGTCTTTTTTTTTATTAAAAATAATAATGTTATTGTGTTTAGGAATACATGTGGCACAGGAAACATAAATATATGCGGTTAGACGGGTCGAGTAAGATATCAGCGCGTCGCGATATGGTCGCTGATTTTCAGGTAAATCTCTCTTAGTATATTATTACTAAATATGTACTTGACAAATTTTAATATAAAATATGATACTTTTTTAATTAGCTTGGAGTATGGATGTGAAAGTTTGTTTGGTTTGATTCAATGCAATGAATATTGAATGACATTTTGGATACAAGTAGTTAATCACATTAGTATTTTTATTGTTTTCATACATTTTTTAATAATTTATAACAATTTGTACAGGCTCGTACGGATATATTTGTATTCCTGCTGTCGACGCGTGCCGGAGGCTTGGGAATCAATCTTACTGCTGCTGACACTGTGAGTTTTGTAATTAATTATTAGTGTAAATTATAAAAACGGCGCTCCAACATGAGTGAAAGATAAGTGTTCTTTTTAAATACAACTTTTGACATATGCAAATAAGGTTGAATTTAGTTTAATGTGTGTTGACCACCTATATAAAAAAAATCTAAAAAAAAAAAACATCTTATAAGTAATGCTAATAAGGTAGAGGCGTAAAGTCTGCAATCTACCTTACGCCTCTTCAGATTGTTAATGGGCGGTGGTAGCGCTTACCATCAGGCGAGCCACCTGTAAAAAAAAAAAATTTCTAATCGAAATCGGTAGTTACTAATGCGATATTGTCGCGCAGGTGATATTCTACGACTCGGACTGGAACCCGACGGTGGACCAGCAGGCGATGGACCGCGCGCACCGGCTGGGGCAGACCAAGCAGGTGACGGTGTACCGGCTCATCTGCAAGGGCACCATCGAGGAGCGCATCCTGCAGCGCGCCAAGGAGAAGAGCGAGGTTACCGCCACCTACCGTACCGTTGTACTCGTGTCGGATACTCATTGGGCTCCAATAATCAGTTGGATGAATGATACAGCTCTACAAAAAAAAAATGGCCTATAAAATTATTTTTAAATTTTGTTTCTATTGTTGCGGGTAATTTAATATAAAAAGTGAAGTCACGTGTCCTCTACTGGGGTATGAGGCAGATGATATTCATCTGTTTCACTGATCGATTTTCTTTATGGACAAGTAGGTGATCAGCCTTCTGTGTCCTGCCAGACCGAGACACATTTTTTTGTGTGTCCTCACCGGGAACCCTTTTAGAGAGTAACAGTACAATATATTGATTATCTTTTGAGAAAGGCCGAAGGGAAAATAAAAATATTGATAACATAAGTTAAATAACAGCGCATGAGGCATCTTTGTATAAATATAAGTGATCTCTTCTAGAGGAAAAATCACAAATTGTGATAACATACATATACGTAACTTACTTTATGAATTGTTTAATTTGCCCACGCAATATGCGAACTAGGAATTGGTTAGAAAGTTACATACATCACCGCTTTTGGCGTTCTGCTTTTGATAATAAGATAAATTTGTAAATCCTCTGAATATTATTCCGTCCTCTCTGTTACCGTAGATACAAAACGTCTTAATTATGGTTTTAAACATGCAGATTCAACGAATGGTGATCAGCGGCGGCAACTTCAAACCTGACACGCTGAAACCGAAAGAAGTGGTGTCGTTGCTTCTCGACGATGAAGAAATTGAACTTAAATGTGAGATTTTTTTAACCATCATGGTCTCAAGTATTTAACTTATGGCATACGGTTTTGTCACACATTTTCTGTAACAAAATACGTATGGTTTTTTTTACTATTTTGAGTAGTATTTTATTATAATTACTTGAAATATTGCAACAAAAAATTACTTATACCATACAGTTTTGCCACGCATTTTCTGTAAAATACACGTATGATTTTTGCCCGTCTGAGTAGTATTTTATTATAAATATGTTAAATATTACATCATCAATACATTTATCATTTTTCCGTCAAACAGATCGACAAAAGTCTGAAGAGAAGAAAATGATAGAAGAACGAGAGAGAAAAAGGAAGCTAGGAATACTGCCCGCGCAGCCTGCAGTAAGTAGATGTTTCTAATACATAATATTATAAAACTGTTTTGCCTTAATCAGAATATTGGTCTTTCGAGGCGGATTCTATATAATAGGCACAATATATTACTACAAATAATATGTCTACAAAATAGGTGAACAATTTTTATTCTTACAAAACCTTTGTTTTTCGTATAGCCCGCAGCGACGGAGTCTAAGCGCGCGCGAGAGTCGGCCTCCGAACCGGGAAGTCCTCTACAAGTGGACGATGAGGCGGATCTCATGGTGGATGTTTCGCACAGCATACCGACGTGTGAGTATGAAAGAGTATTGGAGAGACATTTCTATTGCATTTTCGTGGTACTTTACGTGCGAGAATGTGATGTATTTAATTTTTTTAACTTTAATATAATTTAAAAATGTAAACATTATTGTAACAAAAGAAAGAAATGCCAGTATTCGTTACAGCTGTATAGCAAATATTAAAGACTTAACTAATGTGATAATAATATGTTGTTTCCAGCATACAGCAGCGGGGGCCGCGGCGCATGGGGCCGGGGGGCGCGCGGGGCCCGGCGGGGCCGCCCGCGGGGCTCCCGCCACGCCGCGCGCCGGCACGACCCCGCGCCGCCCGACAACGCCTCCGCCGTAGCGGCCGGTATGTGGACACTGGATATGGCTTGACTAGATAATTTATCAGTTTTAATGTGATATATAATATTAATTGTCAAGAAAACAACGAATTAAAACAACAACTACTATAATGATTTTATATAAGTAAAATTCGCAATATAAAGATAGACAATAACTAAAATGAGTATATTAAGTGAAGTCCTATATTCCATCCAGAGCAATGAAGACGTTAAATAAATATTTTTTTTTCTATTCTCAGGCGCATTGCTGCTCGAGTCCGACATGCCCCTCGAGATAGTGGAGAGCCAGAGCCGTGGGTGCGCGCGCGGGCGGCGCGGGCCCGGGCGGCCGCGCCTGCGCGGCGCCGCGGCGCGCCCCGCCTCGCGCCGCCCGCGCCGCCCGCGCGAGCCGCTGCTCGTGCCGCTGGCGCCGCCGCCGCCGCCGCCGCCGCCCTGAGGTGCGCGTGCGCATCTTTGATATTTATTGTATTACTAAATCCCTGCTATATGCACTTTCGCATTATTATATCCTTACTAATATTATATATGCGAAAGTAACTCTGTCTGTCTGTCTGTCTGTTACGCTTTCACACCTAAACCACTGAACCGATTTTGAAGAAATTTAGTATGAAGATAGAACGGAACTTGAGAAAGGACATAGGATACTTTTTATCGCGAACAAAATGGTAGAAGGGGTTGGAATAGGGGTTGAAAGTTTGTATGGAAGTTCCTTATTCACAAACATAAAATCATATAAGATGATTCCTTCACACCTAAACCACTTAACCAATTTTGACAAATAGTCTAGACCGTGGGAAAGACTATACGCTACTTACCTTACCTTACCATGTCGCGCGATATAACCGAATTCCACGCGGGTGAAGCTGCGGACGGAAAGCTCGGACGGAAAGAAAGAACGGAGCGAAAGTGACTCTGTCTGTCTGTTACGCTTTCACGCCTAAACAACTGAACCTATTTTGATGAAATTTTGTTTGAACGTGGAGCTGAATTTGGGAAAGGACGTAGCATACTTTTTAGACGGTTCGGTTATCCTTGCCATATCGCGCGTTATAACCGAACCCCACGCAAGCGAAGCCGCGGGCGGAATGCTCGTAACTAGATACAAGCTAATTTTTACAGCTATATATAAAAAAAAGCTATAAAATAAAGAAAAACTAAAGAAAAGAAAAGCTCTAGTAACGATAGTTGATTTATATGTAATGTGGAAATTTATTATATAATACGTATAACCAAATCATTTCATCTTTTACAGATTGTGCGATGTCGGATGCTGTAGAGGCAGAAACCCACCTTACTAGTGCAATTTTATTTTAATTTTACATTTAAAAATTACAATATAAATAATGTAAATATATTTCTCTTTACAATACTAACTGGCGAAGTTAAACTTTGTTATATTTATTAAACGACATGAAATCATTTAGGTAGGAATTATTTTAAGTTGGACATTAAATTCATTTGGTTTGAAACCATTATAAGTTTTCGCATTTATGTTTATCAATGTGCTTGTATTTACCATCTATGTATAAATTTATTTATTAATCAATTTTGATCTGTTGATACCGGATAATTCTATGTATTGAAAGATGTTACAAACTGCCAATTTATTATAATAAAGTTATGCGATGAATTCAAATATGCTTTTATTTTTTTTGACCTTTACCAACAAATTTGTGAAGAAAAGGTGAAGCAAAATTGCCGTATGTGAGTGTTTCTTATGTAAAAAGAAGGAGTCTTTAAAAGAAGCATAGTTAAGTTTATACTAGTATTTTTTGTTACACAGATACTATAATTGTATTTAACTAGGTAAAGATAAAACAATTAGGAGGCGTCCATAAATTACGTCAGGATTTTTTTTTAATTTTCTGTCCCTCTCTCCCCTTCTCGTGAAATGTGGTTAAATTTAAATCAACTTATTATAAAAACAGAATTAGCACTGGACCATACAAAGTATTTGATTTTGTGTTTTATACCAACGTTGGATTTCTGACTTTGTTCTTACATATTTCAAAGCCTGCTACTCCAAATACGTTTTTATTAATCCCGAACTATTTTTCTCAGTTAAAATAATCACTTAGAAGTAAACGCAAAGAAAGCACCACGACACAATTAATTATCCGCTTATATCTAGATCTCAATTCAAATAATTCAGAAGCAATCAAATAGTTCCATTACACACGCATACTGACATATCAGCATGCGGCGCGCACCCATCGGCGCCTACTCGCGAATTCCGCGTCACGACACACTTCCGCGATTAATGTTTGGCGTTATCTGTTTGCCTAATGTGATTAATTAATTAAATTATATTCTATGGCGCAGGGGTGTTAAAGAGGCAAATAAATTGTACTGATATATTTACTAAGGTGGGATAAAATTTCTAAATGGTTCTAAACTACATACCATTTTTGGTCGTTTAGTTTTGCTTGAAACTAATAGATTATTTTGTGAGTTGTAACTAGGATTTAATTACGTGTGTAAACTTCTCACTGCATTGTTTCCATGAAATTACTTCCAATTGATATTATTCACATGGACTTTATTTACAGGATATTCTGTCGTACAAAGAATACATCATTGTGGCAATTATAATCAGGTAGCAGTCCACATCTGCAATGTAGACCATTGATTAGAAGCAACCGTACATGAGCGTCAATTACAAGTATATTGAGTTATTATGTGAGAATGCGTTGTTTCAGTGAACCGAAAGCGTGGGGTCGCATGTGAATGAGCGACTAATGAGATGACCTCCTTAACGGCTCTATCGACGTGATAGGGCCAGTTAACGTGGAGTACACTTTTTTATTTCAAATAGATATTAATGCAGAGATAATTATTCTGTCTTTTTAATATTATTTCTTCGCAACAGCTGGGCAAAGGTGTTCACTACCAAGTAAATGAGTTGTAAGAAGTAATTTTTTTGTCATTAAAGTGTTTTAAAAAATAATTGAGGTGATAATACAAGTTTAAGGTAAACGAAGTAAGTAGGCTGGTTATTAAAAATACGTAAAAAAAACAAATTCAGTTTTTCTGTCTTTTTCGTTACCTATTTAGGTGTTGAATTAAAAGTCGGTACCTACATTCATATCTGAATTCTGATACATAGATCGTCAAAACAATAAATTATTAATGCGACTCCACTGATAAATTGTACCGGTCTGGATGAAAGCTAAATATTGCGCTCTTCCATCTCATAATTTCTTATATCTTGACATCTACATAAAAATTACAATAAAAATGATCTTCCATATAACTGAGCCGTGGTTACGTATAACATCGCAGTCACATGGCGGTCATTATCACCAAGCACTGCCTACATACAAATTAGTCGTGTCGTAACTGATTCCTTGAATGAACCATACATAATAGAATAACAGGAAGTTCAAGGTTTCCTGCGCTGGTATGCGATTTCATATTTAATAGGCCGTTAGCAACTTTTAATGACACCTGCCATTGTAAAGATATCATAGCTGTGTTTTGTATTCAAATTTCGTAGAAATGAAATATAATTGTTCGGTCAAAGGAATTATGCTACGGCCAAAGTGGGAATATTGATTAATAGGCTGCTTTTAGTATTCATTAAACATATAGAGTGCTCGAAGTTTTCTCTCGAATAACTATTTGTTAATGTTTAAATTTCAGGTTACAGGACGTAAAAGAATCTGTATATGGTAACTTTGATAGCTTAATAGCCTAAGATCCCACCGCTGAACTCTGTAGGTATCTGTTTTAATGAAATTAACTGTAAATGGATGTAGAAGGAATATAAGTTTTAGATTTTGAAATGGAATTGTTGTCGAAACATCTTTTATAATTCAGATATTTTCAGCATTAACATTTTATCCTGTGCAAATTATTGTTAACAGATTTTCGCTTGTTTGTTCTATGAAAAAATAAATTTTCTAACTCAATCCTAGCATTTAGCTATATCTATTTATAAATAAATGCCATTAGCATAAATCAAATGATGCCATTTTCCACCTCAGCACCTCGTGCCATTCATCATGTGATGACAGTTACAAAGTATGAATGTTTTTGCACCAATGAATCATCATACCGCCCTTTAAACGCATTCAATCTTCGAGACATCGATATTCTACAGG
The DNA here is from genome assembly GCF_012273895.1 of Zerene cesonia. Classification (NCBI taxonomy): domain Eukaryota; kingdom Metazoa; phylum Arthropoda; class Insecta; order Lepidoptera; family Pieridae; genus Zerene; species Zerene cesonia. The sequence goes on from NC_052110.1 coordinate 2,541,793, forward strand.
ATTTCAGGTTTTTCTACACATTCCTGCATCTTGTAAGTGGATGACTGGAACCTCATTTGTTTAATGAACCGTTTAATTTTAGGACTGGTTGGGTCATTAATATGACAATGTATGTTCATAATTCAAATTTGGATTTTTTTTTAAGTATAGAAAAGAATCCACAGTAAGATATGAGTATTGGGACTTTTACAATATTCCCTACAATATACCCTTTACAATATAATACATTGTATAATATTGTATGATACCTTTCACATAATTTTAATAAGTTCGAACATTACTTTGTTGAAAATCTATAAGTACAGATAATATTGAATAGTTTTATTTTAAATATTTAGATACTAGTAGTTATTAGTAATTAGTAATTTAAATATATAATTAGGTAAGATGGAAGTCGAAATTAGCTACATATAACTACTTACTATAAAAGATCTAAGAATGTAGGCATTACATTTAAAATATTTAAGTCCTTATTTTTCAATAGGACTGTACTGATTTGCATGCAACTTATCGTACAAGAGCACTATAAAATTGCTAAAAAGGTTTTCAAAAACAAAACATAACCGGAGAATTATGTAAATATGGATAACTTTTATCGATCTGATACAACGGTCATAATGTTTTATACAATTAGTTTTTTGATACTGAACACTTATTATGTATTATGTTATATACATGAATTTTATGTATCGTAAATAGAATTCAATTAATTAAATATTACCAATTTCTATCGTTTACTACAGAACAACAAATAACATTTAACGTCGACGGGTCATGGATTCGTCCTGTGTCCGACATATTATTCTATGCAAATATACTGATAAACTATCGGAAAAATCATTTATTGCTTCCTTAAGTTTAATTTTATGAACAGAACATGTGGGAATTGAGAATAAGGTTGATAATTCCTTGGGGAGTTAGGCATAGAAGCTCAATAAACTGCGAACCTACATCATGTATGAGAGTGTAACATGCGTTGAAGTCCTTATTTTTCCTTTTTTAGGGAGATACATATGATTTTTTTGAAGTCAAAACTATCGAATTGCAATCTATTTTAACCTTCCCTCTTCGCTGCCATAAGGTATATCAGTCATAACAAAATCGTCACGTAAATGAAACACACGTTTTAGCGTTATTTCTATACTGTGGGGTGCAATTGGATACGTTTTTTGCTGAGTTTATAATTTGAGGTGTAAAAAACGTTGGGGCGGTGAGAATACTTATCTTTCGCTGACGATATGTTATCATGCACTGACATTAGGTTCTCAAACTCGTGTAATTAGCTGCAGGAAAGTTGCATAGCTTGAATCTCATGCAATCAAAATATTCTTTGCTAGATATATATATTAAAAGATATATATTCTTTACGCATAGGTTTTATATGGTGACATTTAAGAGATGAGTAACAGTTTGTAATTGTATTTGCCGTCATAGACATTGCCAAAGAATACAAAATATAGCAAAATTATAATTAACTACACAAAGCGTTCCAAATGTAATACAATACTAGCAGCTCGACCCAGCTTCGCCAGGGTTTACCGAGGATAAAATCAAAATAAAAATACAGAGTCACTCACGGTTAACGTGGCTTTGTATTGGTAAAATATTTTTTAAATTAGGTTTAATAGATTCACAGATTACCTCTCTTTATAATATTGCTATTGATAATGCTTTTGTATATACAATATAAGTGTAGGTATCTAGTTATGACAAAACAAGGTAAACTTATACAAAGTACTGTAAACTTTAAATACCTCAGCCCTCTGAGCTCGCGACATCTCAGCTAGCTTGTAAAGACATCCGTCATTCCACGCTTTGCTGACTTACCCACTCTTATGTTTTTAAGCGAGCCACTAAACCTCCGCCATTTTACTCGCGTCTCCATTTCTCGAGGGTTCTATAAGATTTGTTACACATAAAAACACGTTTGAAGATCTCGTTAAAATGGCTCCGGATTACGGGGTGTAATGTGTCATTTCCGATAAAAGTTTTTCGGAAGAACTTTTGGATGTCACGTTGGTTTTTATGCAAAGTGATATGTTCTTGTGTAAACAAACTTTTTTCGTAACATCATTTGAGTGAAAATGTTTTATTGTGTTACGTGGTACGACAATATACTCAAGTATTTATTACTTTTATGTGATTGTAATATAACATGATCAGTTTCTGGGGTGCCTAAGAACCTTAGTTACTTAGCCTTCCCATTTATTAAACAACTAAGGAAAAGTTTTAACGCCATTATTTAAATAGATAAAAATATATGTTTTTTATATTTACTTAAATCTTATGCAAACTTATAATCAAATTACAATTGCTACGGCGCTTTTAAAAATTATTCAAACGGACAAGGATTGGAGAGGTACATCCGGAGCGGTTTTAAACCGTCAGATTTAGTCAGGGGTGCGAAAAGCGATGATGTATTCATGCAGGGGGAGAGACCGGTGATTAATGGGCATATGTTGATGTATTAATGTCTCACTCCCTCAAAAAACTGCCCTGGAGATAAAACAATTGAAACCTCATTATGCGAAACGCAAGAAAAAATTGTGCGTTGATTGAGTCGGCGATGACTGGAAGTCTTAAAAAAATGTACTAATTTTACGTGACTGCCTAGTTCGTCCCTCGTTAGGTTAAAATATAAGATTGCATTATATTAATCGCAGCTTCATTATACGTGATAAATACATGATATAAATTAAATTAGAAATGCATACTATTTCTTACAAACTTTTTCTGATGCGAGCGCCTATTACACGTAAATTTATCCTATTGTGATGGCTTATTATTATTAACCATTTTGTCGGTACCAATATCGGAAAAGTCGTCGCGAAGCTCGTAGACGTTTGATATATTTGCGTATATTATGCAAAGCATGGTCATTACCTATAGATTTTCCATTAGCCCCGCGAACTGTTGTAATATTGATATGTAGTGTAAATTTAGCTAGATCAATATTCTATGGTCGGGACTGCATAATGGTTTTTGGAAGATCGCGCGAGAAAGTGCATTGTGCGCTTTAATGTATTTTGTGTGACCAGTTTAAAACGATAGAATAGGTTACATATAACGCCTAGTTAAGTTAGTATACTGCATGATTGTAAGGTTTGATTGCAATGAAATTTGGTATGTAGAGAACTGGTCAACTGGAATAACACATAGGCAACTTTTTGTCCCGATATTCTTACGGGATACGCGGGTGAAACCGCGGGGCGCAGCTAGTCATTCAACGTCATCATCAACAATTTTCCGTGAAGAAAAAAAATAGTAATCAATTCTCTTTGAATATCACTTCTCCACACGACGATACTACGCTACAAATGGATGTATTTCAGCATAATAGTCCAATGCACGTCCTGCTAATTAATTAGACATTCCAAATTAATTACCCGGCTATAATAGAGGTTTACAGAGCTTATTAGCCTCGGAATTAAAATTTACAAGATAAATATAGTCCATTTATTAGTAACAAATATTCAAACTAAGCCCAAATTTTACTGTTTGTCGACTACATTACTTATGGTGTGATTTTAATATTGAACGCATTTCTAATGTTTAGTAATATCATACTCCCGTAAGAGATAAAGAAAGAATGGTAAGATACTGTTAAAAAAAACGTTTGCTGTGTACTATGTCGTTTTTTATGTCATTAGGTACGTGAAAAAATTTAGTTAAGTGAATATTTATTCATTCATTGTTATGGGTAGTCATTTATCGTAATTGAAATAATACATGGTATCCTATCTTTTAAGTTGGATCAAACTGCATACGGTGTGCAAATTTGATTAAAATCCTTTAAGTAGTTTAGGAGTCCATCACGGACAAACAATGTGACACGTAATGTATATATACTTAGATATACACCAATGAGCATGCCGTTTGCCACTCATAAATAGACAAAGCTTAAATTCCGAACGTATTTTATTGTACAGTTCACCAGGATTCCTAGAAGCTGAAAACTTCAAAGTCCTAAAATAAATACATAATCAAAGTAAACAGACGATATCGCTAACTCGCGTGCACTAGCGAGCCAGATGACAGAAACAGATTGCTAGCAAATACAATCGAAAAGATGGTGGAAAAGTTGGCATTACAATCTGGATCGTATTTATGTCAGGACAGAGTTTTGTCACGAAAATTGCTTATTTCATAATATGATTTACGATTAGCCTAAATAAAAGCAGTGAGGAAGAATGGAATGCTTGATAGACCAATTTTGTTGTAGAAATGGATTTCCGATTTATGGAATATGCAAATAGATCGGATAGATTATTGTTGTTTTATTGTTGTTTCATGTACTTCTGAGACAAATATCGTGTATTTGGTTTACGGACGTGTTAACCAGCGTAATGGGACTGGAGCTAAACCTTCAGAAATATGCGTGGTATACTTGTACCAATAAAACCTATGAGTAACTTACTATTATAAAAAGTATAAAACGAAAATTCGAGAAGGATGACACAATAATCTTGTAGCCTCGTAGAATGCAGATTAGGATTCGGATCTCTATTTATCTGTATGTGTAAGATATATGTTAATATGTACTATCTCTATGAGTTTTAACTTCTTTACGCTAAAATATTTGCTGTACCACTATTGTAATATTTTAAAAATCTTATTTCCATTACAGTTTGCTACATAAACAGTGTTTTATGTGTATAAAATAAACGTTTACTAGTTTTATTTCATAGATCATACATTTCCTAAAACATATTTCACAAGGCTTTCACAGTGAAAGCATAACCAGTGGGCGGTCAAACTAACAGAAGTAATGACATTTGTTATGAAAACATGCAAGTGCTAATCACGTGGCCCAGTTCCTGAATGTTTTCCATTTCGTTGATTAAATCGTTATTTGACATTGACGAAGTATTTGTGTAATTGGTTTTGGACACCATTTATAGACAACTGATACTAAATTTAATGAATAGTGTTCCAAATTCCAATTTCAAAAATATTTAAGGGCAAAACATGTTTAAGGTGACTGCATTAACTACAAAATACGTCAATCATGTGTCGGAAAACTTACCGAATGTACCACTGAGCCAAAAATGCCATGTGATCTTAATATCATTTTTATCTACCCGCATATGTACTTACACAAGGTGAATTTAAAATTCAAGGTTATTTGTACTACGATTTATCTTTAATCCAGTATTTGTTTAACTGTGTTTCCTTTAGAGGTATATCGAAGTTTTAATAAAAAAATCGAAATCCCCTTTTCAAGGAAAATCTGTTAACAACTTTAGAAGAAGTTCTACACTATAGACATGTAATTATTGTCCATGGAACAAAACTCTAATAGGGAAAAGGTTGTGAGCTAGCTGCATTCAAAAATAAAACACAGGTATGACATTTAATATTTTAATGCTTATTAAATAGTAACTAATACCAGGACTTCATAACTGGATAGGCTTTGAATATTTTGACCCGCACACAGTTTCGCAAGGCGTTGCGTTCTTCATACAAACGGTACTATGCAATAATACTAGGTTATGTCATACAGTTGCGTTACTGGTATGGTATTGAGGTTTGAATTTTTTTTTGTTAGGGACAAGAGGTTGCTTCTGTAGAATGTTCGAGAAGTTGTTGTATTGAAATTAGAATATTTATAAAATATTTTCTTATTTGTTATATAGATACAGCAGGTCTTAACATAGTGACAAAAATTATATATGGAATAATTGTACGTATAAATTTTAGTGTATTGTATTGTTTGAAAAAACCAATTATTATAATTGTTTATCGTAGACTGAGAGGGAGAGTGAATTTTTTTCCGAATGATTATTTCATATTTACGAAGATTTCTTGCTTAAAAGCACATGTGACCACAATCCACATATATGTATGTATTTATTTAATTACTTCATAGTACATTTGAAAACCATAAATTTACAAAATTTTATTTTCTTAAAGTATTAGCGTCACAAATAATGTACCAAGTAACAAGTGGCACTATGATCTTGCAAATATATACATACGCAATCGTTATAATTTTAAGGTTTCTTGTACCTATGTAATAGAATAAATAATAACAATATTTATTGACCGAATATATCACAACAATATTACAAAACGATTGTAGCCTATTTTGTAACTTCCACTTTCAAAGCAATGTGTGGCATAAGTGTGTTGACTTTTTAGGTTATATAAAGATGCGTTGAGAATGTTTGTAATATTGTGAATCGTTGCTATTGATAAATCAATGTTTGTTGTAGAAGACTAATAAATATTCATTTACTTATTATAAAAAAATAAAGAACGCCTTTTTTATGTCACAGTATATAGTATGCATGTTATAACTGTATGACATATTATAAAATTCCACCATAAAGTACGGAAACGCTTCACCTAAATTTAAATTAAGAATAACAAAAAATCCTACTCTTATCCATGGCTACTACGATAATGCTCTTAAATCTATCGTATTCTAAATTAAAATTAACTTTTTTCGAAGAATTCATCTGTGAGCGGGACATGTGTAAGTTGGTCGTATGTGTATGTGCTGAAGAATCGTTGTGTGACATTCATGGCGTAGTCTATGGCGTAGTCTAGAATCGGTCCGCCAAACTCTTGGGCTACTAGTTGGGAATTCGAATTTAGAACCTCGAGAATGTTGGCACCTAGATAAAGAAAAAAAAGAACAATTTGAAAAACATTTATTGCTGGCAGCACATAATGTATTTTTTATATTTAAATGAAAAATAAATTTCAAACAAATTAATTTCAATTTAAATTTAGAAACAAGATTTATTTAAAAAATCGATTCTTATAAACGATATAGAATATATAAATGCTTGGAAATAATATAATAAATTAAACTTACTGATTTCAGGGCTGCCTCTAAAGAGATTGGTAAGATTCAATTTCAAATCGCTTCCATAGTCGGCTTTGTACTTGTATGAGTTTATCTTATAATGACCCTCTCCTTTATCGTCTTTCACTACCTTCTCGAATACTTCCAGACGTATGCGTTGGTTCCCTGAAATTTTATTTTAGGTTCAAGTTATTAATTTTAGTGATTTTTCATAATTTGATAATAAATAAAACTAACAGAACGATACAACATTTTGCCATATTCACATAGATATAATTCCCTTAGGAAGGAATTGTTTAATTTACCATAAATTTTTTAATCAGTCAATACTATGCTTGATTCTATTCAATGCATAAATTTTGCTTTAATTTTTTTTAGGACGTTGAATAGTTTGTTATTATGAAGCCTAAATACTACAGAAACAAAATTATATATTCAGTATTCATTTACGCTAAGTCAAGGACAAGTCACATAAGCTTCAATGTTTTTACTATCGTCAAATATGGTAATATTGATTTATTTGAATACTGTTTGGTTTTTGCTAATAATGACCCGAAGCAAACATGTTTGAGATATATAATACTCATTAGTGTATTGTGGTTATAATATATTATTCTTATAGTATATAAAACCCCCACAACTACCATAGAAGTATTTCCATTTACCCTTTAATTAACTACGTTGTTAAAGGTGAAATAACTTTTCAAAACAGACCATTTGTTTCTAAGCTTATTGATATAAAGATATAAAAAAATCTTCGTTTAAATATTTGTATAAGCGATAGTCTCAAAGAACATCAAAAAGTGAAACTTATATTGGCATAAAAAATATCCATGGCTATATCTAATATTAACATTTGCGAATGATTGTACTTTATCGAAATTACATTACATTCCGATACATGGAACATATAATTAAAATCAAATGTTCAATGTAAAAGTATGTCCTTGTGCTCGAAATCTTTTAAATAATTATTACTCCTACCTGATATTTAACTTTCTCATATGTAAATTTAAAGGTAATTTATGTTTTGTAACATGTATCATTTACTTATAACTCACAGATTTTGATTTTAGCGTTCCCGTCAGTGTTGAGGTTGAATAGCAAGATTCTCCCAATGATACTGTATTGTCCCCGGATTGTGAAATTGCAGTGCATGTCAAATACGAAAGTTCGCTTTTCGCGACGGGATCTGGGAAAATATATATAACACTAAATACACTATATCTAAAACTAAATTACATATATTTTGCGTGTTATGAGTTTCGCGTTTGTAACTCTTTCCTACTATATAATCATACTTAATTGATTTTTATGGATACAAAAATGATTAGTGCTCTGTGCCCGACCGAGGAAGTTTTTTTCTTCTACCCACCGAAAATTTCTACACGAAATCGAACTCAGACTCCCTTGGTTCTACGACTAATGTGTTGATCAATAACACAAAGAAAGCAGAATATAAAAATTAAAAATAGATCAATAAAAAATTCCAAGATAACTATACAGATTTTGATGAAATCGCAAATCAGTTTCATAATAGAAAATTCATATTTTATTTAACTTAATATCAGTCTATAATATATATATATATATATATATATTGTTTATTATACTTTTAATAAGACAATGATAAAAATGACTAGCAAAAGATAAATTACATTATTTTCGCGTCGTTTCAGTTATCGGTAAAATTCAGTAAAGTATTTAACAAGCTACGTAGATAATTTGAAGTCTTATGTAATACTCTATTAAGGCTACCCTTAACCCAATTTTGATAATAATGCGGATAGGTTTTCTAATTGGCTAGATATTTAACCGATTTAATGGCAATAATGTTTACATTATAACAATTATCATACTACCTACCTGCGTAACACTAATAGTAATTTTTGAATTAATCCAGTTATTCAACTAACGGCCCTCCCTGATTTCGCTCGTGGTACATACCTAGCCTTCATCAATAAATTGACTATCCAACACAGAAGAGTTTTTCAAATCGGATCAGTAGTTCCTGAGATTAGTGCGTTCAAACAAACAAAACAAAATCTTCAGCTTTATAATATTAAGTAAAGATAAGAAGACATTAAAAGAGAAAATAAATTAAAAGTGAGATTCCACACATTTCACTTGTAAAGTAGCTTATCTGCTTTATGAATAATTTTAATGTCCAATGAGGTTACGCATCATTTTGTGAACTCATTTAGAAACATCGTTACATTACAAATTTATTTTTTTATGTTCGAGCGAGTGACCGAATTGGTTCGACTGATTGTAAGCGATTACCACATGCCCATGACCATGTGCACAGGTAGAGTTTTGCCCCAGGTTTTTGAGTTAGATGCAAATAAGTCGCCCGCTTTTTAGGATAAGGATCGACACTGGTATTAAAGGAATAGACTGGGAAAAGCGACACATAGCAGCATTCGTATGAGATTATTTCACGCCAATCTTCCGTGGAGGTGTGGAACCTTCCCAGGTGCGAGCTGGCCCAATTCGTGGCGAAACATACTCCCACATTAAGAATCGTCGAAATCGCGAAAACATTTTAAATTACACAAAACACATTCGTACATTTCATAGTATTTGCTTATTACGTTCTTAATAAATAAGTGTCACCTGTTAACAAACTATAAAACCGATGCGTTGGAATTAACAAATTATAATAAAATGTTTTAAATGTTTACTAATCGCTCAGTACAGGCCTCAATATTCGAACTGGTTTGTGGCAACACTGTTATGTAAGTGGTGCGTTGTGTATGTCTATATTTTGACACCATTATTACTTATTAGATTATTTTTAGTGACATTTAAATTAGGAATACTAATTGAGAATGTAGTTGGATGAAACTCTTTATTTGAAAGATTATTTTGTTTCGGGACGTAAGCCATTGCAAATCGCGTTGCACTAGGAACGTATTAACCTAAATATGAATATGGAAACGTTCTATGCTCTCAATAGCTCATATCATTATGGAATGCGATAGCTTTCTATTGGTGAAAAATGTTTAAAATCGGTACAGTACCTCCAGAGATTACTTTCTACAAACAAACTCTAAACTCATAAACCTACTTCACTAAAGTATCTCTTTACACTGTAAGCATAGATGGCTATATACTTTTACTCACCTATTATTATAAGTTTTATATAAAAAAACATATGACAACAATTATATAAGTACCCAAGAAAGTTCTAGAGCCAACTAAAGACCATAATAAATAGCTGATAACCAATCACCCTGTTCTAGTCTCTCAGTTTCTGTTGTGTTCATGTATTTTCTATTTTTTGTGCTCATAACTTTTTACTTGGTGAACTGAATTTTACGTTTCTTTAAAATCTGGTTTCTCCCATGTCGACCCCTTTAAATTGGCTCTAGTTCTGACAATATGAAAGCGGTTTAGTTTTTTTGTTAATATAATTATGCAGTATTTATTGTACGTTATACTATAAAATATGTACATAAATATTGCATGTGCAGCGGCATATAATATCGATTTTTAAATTCACTAAGTCATATAGTATCAATTTTTAAGTTCAATAAGGCATTGACTATTTAATTATTGAGTAAAATAAAAAACTCATCAGATCAATCTGATGAGTTTTTTATTTTACTCAATAATTTCTCAAGAAACAACAGCTGGAAGTGTCAATAATTACTATTATTTTGATTAAATAGATCAATTCAAATGTTATGATATTTTTGTATGTAATCAAAATTTATTTTATTGATTTTTCTCAATTTCATTAAGCCTTAATTAACAAGCTAATTCGTCTTATTAGATCAGACTAACTAGATAAAAGTTATTTATTTAACTGTGTAATTGCTAATTTTATAAATGTCATTACTACAATATTATAAATAAAGTTTTTGAGAATGAAGATTTGATTTTTGTGATTGGATATAGTTAAGAGATAGCTAGAGAGTGACATAGACTTCCTGTACATTCGCTTGCGAAGCCACGGCCTGAAAACTAAGTAGTTATAAACAGATAGTAAATAACAAAATTTTCGTACTTACGACACTTTATCTGGGATACACGTGCTAAGACCTATGAGTTTTCCATTATGGAAAGTCATTTTGACGTTCCCCGGTAAGTCCATAGTGATGTTTTTGTCCAGGTATAGCGGATCCAGGGTTGGAATACCCGCTTCCGGGATGCCTTTAACTACTCCGGGGATGGCATCTAACGTAGCTTTGGTGAAACATTCGTCTGTAAGCTCCGCACAGGGGTGGATAAAGTCCGCTGAGGTAAAATTTATTTTAATTAGTTATGGTATTTTGTTTTGGGTCTGAAGTTAATATTAGGGTGGAAATAGCTTACTATGTAATGAATGATGAATATATTATAAAAATAATATCTCTTTAAGTTACTATAACTACAATAATAATAAAAAATCGTTTGAGAATAAATCTGTATGTAATATCATTACTAGGATATCGTACCAAATTTCTATTGATTAAGAACGATATATGCTGGTCTAATTATCAATTACTCTAATTTAATTTATAGCTATATATCTAACTTCATTAAAATTTGTGATACTTATCGACCTTTCTAATACTTACGCAATGGGACAAGCTGCAATGAACCCTGAAAGCACGCACACAAGCACATAAAAACAAACCAAATTTCCATGTTCTTTCCTTAAATTAATTTTCTAATAAAAATAAATTAATCGCGTACACAAAATAACTGGCGATGGTAGCGTCTAAGCCGACGTGTCATGTGCGAATGGCCTTATTTCCTTCGCCTCAAAGTCTATAGTTAAGCAACATTTACTTGTAATTAATGAACTGCTCAAGGACTCTTCAGATTCTCTAAGATGCAACAATAATTTTTAAATTGTTATGCAAATTTTTGTTTGTTATAGGCGTAAATGCAATATCACTCTTAGAACATTATTTCAACTAAGACAAGATATAATCAAAAAGCGTTTTTTATTGTCATTCGTTGAATAGTCAGATATGTACATATTCTTGATTCATTTGTGTACTCGAACAAAAGCGTTAATTTAAAAAAATTATGGCTATTTAAAATTGAACTGGTACACATACCATTATAACAATTTATCATGGGAGTATTAATTATTTGGTTATTTCGTAAATTAGTGCATTTTGTACAGCTTTTCCACTTTGTGGTAGTATTACGTGTACGTAATATATATTTAGTTTTGGAATGAATTCATATTCACAGGTATAAGAAAAAGGCAAACTATCAAAGCTATATTCAGATTTTATATTTATAAATGTACTTTTATATACGCAGTGTATAATTAGAATCAAATGGAAAGATCATAATAATTAGGGGTGAGTCAATTATAACAGGGTTAACATAAAAAATAATTGCGACTAGATTGTTGATTTGAACATCGTCGCACGTCAGTTTTATGAAGTACCGAGATAAGATTGAACAGTTAAACAGCCTATGGTTTTTTCAGCTTGAAATATTTATTTCTTATACGGGAATAAATGTTGGAATATAACGATGAGTCATAACTTTATTTTTTTTGTATGTCATAGCGCACAACTGATCTGGTGGTTCGCCTGATGGTAAGCGATCACCACCGCCCATGAACATTCGCAGAGGCATTACTCTGCACACCTCTGCAAATGTGCTGCCCGCTTTTAAGGGGTAAAGGAAAAGGAAACGATTAACGACTGGAAGGAAGGAATGGATTGGGACGGGTGAGGAAAAGGAAATGGGCCTCCGGCTCCCCCACTCACCGTACGAAGCACAGTGGCATGCCACTATTTCACGCCGGTTTTCTTTGGGGTTGTGGTATAAGTACCCGGTGCGAGCTGACCCAAGCGTGCCGAAGTGTGCTCGACTCCCACAATAATTCTTCTTTATATATTTTTTAATGTTTCGTCTCCAAATTCACATATTTAAAATGATAAGGATATATTTTTATATTTAATTTGAGGAACTACTATCATCTATATGTATCTACTATCATAAATATTTTGATATACTCTTACATTGTTATGTTATATAGAGATAGAACGCGTAGACATCATAAATAAATACAAAAACAACGATTGCATAGTACTAGAGAGAAAACGATAAACCAACAGTTGGGTAACATATTGAAGTTCTTATAAGAGTTACTCTGAACTTTAGTATTAGAACATAAGGTTATTTTTCTGTTAGCAAGACAATACATGCTCCATCCTTGACACCAGCTTAGAAGAACTTGTGTGTTCAGTTTTTCCTACAATTTTCTCATTGTTTTTCAAATATATGAGGACATAGTCATTAGATGCTGCGCAAATACTTAGGAATGAATGGTAGTATGTTCTGTCTAATGACTATCACTGCAATGTTTTTAGTACTGTATATTTATTTTATCTTATTATAGTATGATTACACAGGGATGAAGGAATGGATAGAGTAGGATTTTCATAGAGTTTGTATTATAACTTAGAAAGTTGCTCTTATTTAGAAAAAATGTAAATTTCAATAAAAAATAGTAAAACAACCATCTATACTCATAATTTTTGCTGTTGGATGACATTTTAGCGATTGTCAATTAGAGACGCTCGGCTACTTTAAATCTCTTATATGTACTTTTTGACTGTCTATTTCAGAGGATTAAGAAGCAGTTTACTTTAACAAGTATCATACAAAGTTATTTATAAATGACTAACAAAAACCTCGTGTAAATAAATACTACAAAATTGCGTTATCATTATATTATTATATACTAGCTTCGTCCCGCGGTTTTACTCGCGCAAGTCCGTTTCCCGTAGGAATATCGGGATAATAAGTTGCCTTTATGTTATTTCAGTTGTCCAGCTATCTACGTACCAAATTTCATTGTAATCGGTTCAGTAGTTTTTGCGAGAAAGATAATAAAACACACACATCCTTACAAACTTTCGCATTTATAATATTAGTAGGATTTTCTCATTGCGGGATGTTATTTATGACTCAACTCAAGTACACATATAAAACATAAAATTGTGACCAAGTAATTATTCAACAACTCACCTAAAAAGCAACAAAGACCAAAGAAAATTCTCAATCAAACAAATGACAGAGTTAGTTTAAAATTTCCCAGAAAGCAAATAAAGAATTTTCACACGGTGTGCACTAAGCGAAAATGGTACAAATGTAAATATACCGATTGTGCCTGTGTTGGCAAATTAGTGGTTTTATACTTAACAATACATTAAAGGACATTGTCGGTGACTAATGGCCTGTTTGATGAAACGATTCGTGTTATTGACAGACTGGTATTGACTGTACGTTCATAATAGTCATCCATCATTTCGTGAGTACATACATACATATCTACACGTTTTAACTATCTCATACTGATTTTGTACTGTTAGTACCAGAATAAGGCTGGCTTTTATTTTTTTATCTCTGGACGCTAATATATATCATAACTTTAATTACATTAAATACTAAAATCGGCTGAAATTTTGTGAATATGGATAACCTGATTGGATTACAATTTTTCTTTGTGATTGATCTTACGTGTACCTATATCTTAAGTATTCTATACAGTCTATAGCATATAAGATTTCTATGATATAGAAAAATAATTTTAGGGTTAAAACATTTGTGTACTTTATAAGAACATTTTCATTAATATAATATTGGAAAGAGATATAATTGAGGTAACGAAGACGTAAAGTTTCTTACTATGTTTGTATGTATGAATGTATGTTTGTTGTTGTTTCGATCCGATCATGAAACTTAATTCACTAACAGATAGCTGCCTTACGTAAACGATGCCCAAAATGATTAAACATTTAGGTTGTACTAAAGTAAAAACACATACGTATATTTATGTATATTTGACTTCAATTTGATTTGTTTTGTTTTAAAGGCATTTTAATTATTTGTTAAATATAGTTTATGAGAGTTTATTAGAAGATAACTATGGATCCGTTACAGTTACTTTTTATTACTAATTAATGTTTTATTAGTTTGTTGAGTTTTAGTTCAAAATGGTATAAAATATCTCCAAACAAATATGTTTTACACAGCATAATTGTATTAGAAACATAACTAAATCCCAATAAATAGGCAGGAGTCTTCAAGAATGTTTATACAACGAGCATATTTAATTGGAATATTTTCAAAATTTGAGTAAGTCAGCAGCTACTTTATTAAATCTCTATCTGTGTAATATATAAAAAAATATAAAAATATGTGAATATAACCAGCGAAGTAATAATTAAAACTAAAGGGAATTCCGAAAATTTCGTTTAAAACGACAAAAAACATTGGTAATTAACAAGCAAAGTAAAAGTCAACTGATGGCCTGCAAAGATAATAGCGAATTTAATTGAATCATTGTCCTAAACCCGCATTGTAAGCGCACCCCGATTTCGATAATTTATTATTCGAAAATCCGCGTGAAATTCACAATAATTGTCCGAAATTGGACGGAACAATCGTGTTAAATTGGACGTGAACGTTTCAATAAACCTTTGTGAAACCAGACAGCGGCTTCAGAGAATGGGAAACCAGTACAGTGCATGCTAATTAATTACATGCAGGTTGCAATTGTAACAATGGATGTTACAGGCTTTTGGGAACATATTGTACGTGGCTGTTAGGTTGCGCTACATGGTGTGTAATTTAGGACAATTTTATATGAAATTATCTGGTTTTATCTAATAGTACATATTTTTTTGTTTTGATTATCGATTTTTATTGTGGTAGTCGAGCATGCTTCGACACGAATTGGGCCAGCTCGCACCGGGGAAGTACTACACCCCCACAGAAAACCGGCGTGAAATAGCATACTGCAGTGTTTCGTTCGGTGAATGGGGGAGCCGGAGGGCCATATCCTTTTCCTCACCCTTCCCATTCCTTCCCCTTATTCTTCTCATCAATCCTTTCTCAGTCCCTTTCCAATTCGAAGTCGGCAATCCATTTGTAGAGGCGTAAGGTCAGCAAACGATCTTACGCCTCTCCAAATGTTCATGGGCGGTGGCAGCACTTACTATCAGGCGACCCACCAGCTTCATTGCCGACGGCGACGTAAAAAGAATCTCCATAGATTTTCAATCGATTGGCGTGTGTATTTTTGGGTTTGGAAATTATTAGCATAGGGCTCCGTTTATTAACAAAAAACATCAGTGATCTTCTTTGTAGAAAATAATTAATTATTAAATATCTATCGAGTTCAGTTCTTAAGCATATTTTTTTTTTTTTATATTTAATTCCACATTTTAGCAATGATATTTGAAAGTCATTTATTTATTGGGTTATTGATTTTTACCATGAACATACTTTATACGTTAAACACAAATTACTAAAGTAGATTTTGTTTAATAAAATGTGTCAGCTGCCTGTAGCTGCTTGCAAGAAGATCTGAATATATAATATATTAAATTGTTGACGGAAATACATGG
This sequence comes from Zerene cesonia, assembly GCF_012273895.1. Lineage (NCBI taxonomy): Eukaryota > Metazoa > Arthropoda > Insecta > Lepidoptera > Pieridae > Zerene > Zerene cesonia. The sequence continues at coordinate 2,557,981 of NC_052110.1, forward strand.
TTGAGTGTTACAATAGACAGGGGTTAATTACCGTAGAGGTCCTAAAGCTGCGTGTTCTTGACAATAAAATTGTAATTACAAAAAAATAATTATATGTATGCCTTATAAAGATTTAATTTCCACAAACAAACTTTAAAAATATAGGCTAGCTATTTTATTTATGAAAAAAAAAAATGCTTTAAACATGTCTAAATCAATTCTAATATCAACTTGTTATTAATAGGGTTCGAGAAAAGTAAATATTGAAATTGCCTTTTTTAATCATTGCACTGGACAACCCACAAGCAATCTAATAAAGTATTTTTAATAATAGTCTCTATTTTCTTAACGCCTGTGAGTGCCTTAAGTTGTAAATACGCAAGTTTGCTTGAAGAAAATTTATTAATTATATTAAAATTAATATGCGATAATGCAACGAAATCTGTACCAATTATATAAAGTAAACAGTTGTCGGTTGATTGTTTTTTTCTAGGCGCTTATTTCATGGCCTAATGGACCGATTTTGAAAATTATAATATATTCAGGAATTATCTGATGACAGCATATTGCATTAGCACAGATTAAATAAGAAAAGTTGTAACATATTTGTTAATATTTAGTATCTAGTATTATTATGTAATAAATAGTGTAATTTTTTTTTGTTATTATTAAGCATCAATAAGTCTAAGTATTTTTAGAGGTTTTTTATACCAGAATGGACAATTGAACTGGAGGTTCGCCTGATAATTGATAAGGATAGGCTTGATGACGGGAATAGTCGAATGTACTGAGAAGGGTGTGGAAAAGGATACGGGCGTCACCATTTCCTCTTCCAAATCTTTATATTTTAGCTATTCCCATGTACAATCACTTGATATTTCGAAGTGTCTAGTTAACTATAACATAAATATACGTAAACAAAAGTTTACGTGTGTTCGTTTGTCGGATGGAGACTGAGATGCGAACAGAGTATAACAGTAAATCGCGGTCGTGCTCCTCCTCCGACGATAGAATACTAATGCACATTGGACCTGTTTCCATTTATTCTATCAAGCTGTTATGAGTTAACGAATTAATGTTAGAAAAGTTTTTGATTATTATGGTTTTCTGTAAATTTTGGATAGGCCGCTGCTTAATTTTAATTGTGGTCATCAAGTACTTCGGCACAAAACTAGCCCAAGAGCAGCTCGCATCGGGGGAAGGTACCATACGCTTTCTTTATCCTTTTAGATTCGGCCATCTATTTGAAGAGACGTAAGGCCTTTGCATATGACTTCATGTCTCAATAAATGTTCATGGACGGTGATGTTTACCATCAGGCGACCTACCTACATTTGCTGACAAAGATAAAAAAATTGTATAATGCTGTATTGGGGCTACTTTAAATTATATTAAAATCTAAAATGCCCCCGGCTATAATTTGGCATAGTTTACAGTAGTTTCTATTCAAGCCATTTCATTTGATACCCATATCCAGGGAGTTGTGAAAAAAATGTTTATTTAGACATTTTGTGGCAGTAACCATCTTTGAGCGATTTTATTGGAGATTTTTTCTATTGGTATTGGTTTTTATTTTATTGGAGGCAGCTTAGAACGGCAAAGAAAATAGCTTTACCATCCGTTTGAGAGCTACGATGTAACAGTCATACAGCATCGACGTCAAACTTAATTATTCCTGATGACGTTTGAGTCGAGGTTTTAAAATTTCTTCAATTTTGAATGTTTTTTCATAAACATTAACTGAACGTTATCTAATCAATTACACATTATCGACACGACGCGTGATTATAAGTGTTTCACCCTTGAATTTCCATGTAATAAATACATTTCAAATCTTTGTTGTTATGATTTGAGTTGGCTTTCTATACCAATATATTATTTTTCTTTTTCAAACGACCCCACTCGATTACGATGTATATGAGATTTATTAATCTAATTGAAATCTTTAATTTAATAATATAGTACCTGGATGACCGAGCTTTGCTCGGTATTTTTTTTTTTGTTTTAACTTTAATTATTCGCCAAAAAATAGTATTAATAATAGATGTCAGTCACATTTAAATTGGGACTACTCAAACGCCTCCTATTTGTTAAAAAAGTAAGTTTAAATCGATAAAACACGAATATGACATTTTCTAAAAAAGATTCCTAACTAGATCGATTTATCGCCCCCGAAACGCCCTATATACAAAATTTCATGAAAATCGTTGGAGCCGATTCCCAGATTCCAATTATATATATATATATACAAGAATTGTAAAGATATAAGATAACAAAATATAGGACGGATTTCATAAAATTATTATGCAAAAATGATAAACAGGCAATGGAAACATGCTCAAAGTTCAGAAAGTTAGGGTATACCTACGAATGATATGAGAATGAATTTACGTGGCATGATGCATCATAAAAATTATTGTGAAAAGTAGACGGCGAAATATGAAATCGTTGCGAAACAGTCGGTACAATAGCTAGGAATTTCACTACGTTCCTTAGCATTATGGAAATTAAAGACATTGTCGTTATTTTGTTGGGTTGTATGTTTTATGCGACCAATTTGACGTGGAAGCTTTTTAAGCAACAAGAGTAGTAGTAATATTTGATTATTTCGTAAGCTAGATTGCGGAACGAAGCATTTTGAGATTCAGTTTTGTTTATTTTTTATTGGATTATTTAAGTTAATGTTACTGTATTTTCTTGTGTTTGATTTTACGCGAGGATTATACATTTAGAAATTAAAAACTTTTTAACGGAATTTAAACGCGATTTATTCATTATATTATTAACCCGACGTTTCGAACACTTTGCAGCGAGCGTGGTCATGGGGAGACTGTCAGTCTCCCCGTTTTAATTTCTTAATGTTACTGTTCTGTGTAGATTTCATATGAATAAATTACTAGCTGATTTTCTTATGAAAATGAACTACCTAGATTAGATTCGTAGCAAGTACCAGTTCATTTTCATAAAGTATGATACTTAAAAGGAAACAAATATCAATATATATTTATTACTATTTGTACAATAGGTGTATTTGAATATATTCTATAGGAAGTATACAATTTAGAGAAGTTACATCACGACTTATATGTATTTCATAAGCACTTAGTGAAGCTAACTTAAACTTTTACTATTTGCCACTAGATGGCGCTAGGTGTCAAATGGCTGTTGAATTTCATATTATGTGTAAAAAGTCTATCGATAAGTCTACGTATTTTTTGTAAAAAACTTTCATTGCCCAAAAATAAGTATTCCTCTTTAAATATTAATTAAAACGTCTAACTGACATACTTAAAACGAGGCAAGTAATTCTGTTCATACATTAATATCAAGATATAATAAATTTAGCAGTCAAGGAGTGGACGATGACACAGGTAAAATAAAATACATTATCATAAATACAGTTATAGACTATAGTCAGTTAAATGCAAACAACTATGCAAAATACATGTTCATTTTCATATTTATTTTATAACATATTACGGGCGTCTGTTCATAGCGATTGCTTTTCAAATGTACGAGAAACGTAATTTATTACAGTATTAGGGCCTTTAAGTTCTTGATTGCAAAACTCATAGTTGAGTTAGAAATTTAATATTGTAATGTTACTGTGAGCTGAATTATGCTACCGCGTGTCATGAAAGTTTTTGTATCTGCACTATTAAAAGGTAACTACTGCATGCCTGTACTATTATTGTAACGAGAATTTATGTAACATCTTTGTTTGTTAAAAATAGATCAAGTCTAAAACTGGAGCTTTTCTAAATTATTTTACCAAAAAGAAGACATCTATCGGTTTTCTAAAATATTCCAAAGTTATGAGTGTGATTAGTTTGTGTCATGTCAGGAGAACGTCTATCAACATCCTACTATATTATTATAAATGCGAAAGTTTGTAAGGATGTGTGTGTGTTTGTTGCTCTTTCATGCAAAAACTACTGAACCGAATGCAATGTAATTTGATACGCAGATAGCTGGACAACTAGAATAACATAAAGGCTACTTTTTATCCCGATATTCCTACAGGATACGGACTTACGCGAGTGAAACCGCGAGATGTAGCTAGTATTATCAATAACTTGATGATCAAAATTTAAAAATTAAACTGCTATAATACGTGAAATAAAATTAAAAACAAAAAAAGGGTAATAAAATAGATATTATCATAAAATAGGTATATCCTCTCTGTGTTTATTATAATCGTTCATTGATATTATTGATATGAAAATAGGTCATGTTTGGAGCTGACGCGGAAGCTAGGTCTTGAAGGGATATTTATATGAATGGTTCAGGATGAGTAAGTAGGCAATAATTTATGCAAATACTCATGATTATAAATTTGTACTACCAAGTAAAATTATAATATGGTACATGTTTATAAGAAAGGTTAAACCGCTGACGGGGTATTTTTAGCAGTATTTATGAAACGGAAACTACATACGTCTAAAATGTAGATTTTTTTTATGGCATTCGAGTCTTATTGTTTTTTATTTGATTTTATCATATATAACTTTATACGTTTACACTACATTACATGAAACACATTAATAATTGCTGTCTATACTGGAATTAATTTATGTACACTGTATTTTGTTCAATATCTCATATGTCCTATATATTTCCTAGGACTTCTAGTCTTACCGCAAAGCTAGCCTTGGTTTCACTATTTTGACGCAAAGCATTTTTGTACAGTCATTCCTTACCATAAAGCTATTAACATGTGTTTATCAAATGAATTGGCAATTGATCGTATGCCACCAACCATTGACCTTAGTAAAAAATGTTTAGTGGAGGTGAGCCCCCCCGGGCCGTGGGAAACCGGGCACATGGTGCCTCCAGCCAGCGTGTGCCGACATGTTCGCGAACCGGCCTACATCGGAGGAGATATGAGATTCTTTTCTACTGGGTAAGTCTTAATTAGTTGCAGTTATGGTTATGGGCTTAAGTGTTTTGTGAAGTACACGATAATTTTATCGACTACCCGAAATCATTATGATAATTCCAATTATATAATTGAACGAGACAAATTATTTTGGACCAGCTATGCCACTTTACAACTGGAAACTTATTGAGTATGTTTAAAGTGTATGGGCATTACAATTCGGCCATGTATATAATATTAGTAATTTAATTCAATCATATGTAAAATCAATCGAATCAACATTTATTGGACCAGATACGAAAATAGAACGATATGTGATATGAAATTAATTTCATATTGCGAACTTGTGACATAACTGTTTGGTAAAAGCGGGATTTCATGAGAGAGTTTCTGGTGGTCTCCACACAAGAACGCTGGTATCGGAAGAACATTAGTAAATTTTATAAGTATATGAATTACTAAAGAAGTACTCAAACACTAAAGTCAATATTTTTCAAATTATTATCTCTTTAAAGGTGGTGGTTGTAATAGTAAATAACTGTTTGTTATGCATTATAGACAACGCATTTGACAACAAATTTTACATATTTTAGAATATGCTCTTATTTTAAGAGTTTCTATACCATATTGGTTTCTTAAACAAATCTTATCACTCCTTAAAAAAACCACACTCATATTTGCATAAGACACTATTTGAAATAAAAACAATGCCGTAAATATACACATTCGATTTTTATTTAAATTAATGAACGTCGATTGAGTCACCGCAAATCAATTTAAACGTAAAGTAAATGTTTATAGTACCGAAATCGAGTATGGCGTGTGGTGTTTAGGAGACAGGATCTCGCAAGGAGGCGGGTAAACAGCGCTTCGCGGTCAAGGTTGGGTATTTCAGGCGGGGTCATCGACCGCGATCATATGGCTACCGTATTGCCATGGGTCGCGTGTTGTGTACGAAACATTGCGTTAGAACTAAAAACGTATTATTAATATACAATTAATATTTGACGACTATTATTTTAAGGGACTGTATAAAGAGTGAGTATTTGTGTAAAAAATATGTGGAAATAGTAGACGCACTTGATTTAGACACTTGTGTTTTTCTCCTCAGCTTTCAATTAAACTTCAAGCTCAGTTCTGTACAACGTGTGGCTTTGATCGCATTGTATCTGTATAAAAATAGTTGAATTTTACCTAGTTGTATTAGTTTTTTTAAATACCTATTATACATAATGTCCATTTATTATATATAATTAACTTTTGCATTAATAACATTCGTCGTATTTTCAAGTGCAAGATGGATAACTATATAGATAATGAGAAATTATTGCTACATGAGCTACTAAGAGATATACACACAAAAATTATTCTTGTAATCGATCTTGACACATTTTACTATTCATACGAAAGAAGACGAAAAATATTAATTAATTATGTCAAGCTATGAATGGTTAGAAATGCCATAAATTGTTCCTTAACAATACTAAAATAATATTAATACAACCCGTAATCAATTTCTGACGTTAATTGCTGAAAGTATAACTCTCAAATCCAGAATCGCGATAACGCACATGAATTATGTAAATCCTTAAATAAATTGAAGGTTATTTATTATATTATTCAGCAGAACTGTGAAATAATAAGTTTTCATAGTGAAGATAAAGGGCGCTAGACGTTTTATAAAGTATAATGGTGTGTTAAAAAGGTTTTTCTCTCTAAGTGGTTTTATTTATTTTTGTCACGCAATTTCTGCGTCATGTGTAGTTTGTTCGTGTGTGAGATAAAAATTGTTTCTTCATAACAGCGAGACATGCCGATGATTTATGACTGATATTTTATTCATACTCTTTCTTGCAGTATGAGGATGCAGTCTGAAAATTTTATGACTGTTTATGAAGTAAATAATTATATTATGATATCTAAAAAGCCTCTAGATCTAGAACTACATGGTCAAAGTTCTTGTTATTTGATGATATTTCTGAAAAGTGGTAGGTAAGGGTTTAATACTACTTTACTGTATAGTAATACTAGCTGCACCCGGCAAACGCTGTTCTGCCTTGCTCTGATCTTTTAGGGGGATGAAAAATAGATGTTGGCCGATTCTCATAGATACCGAATAAGCACAAAAAATTTCATCAAAATCGGTCAAGCCGTTTCGGAGGAGTATGGCAACGAAAACTGTGACACGAGAATTTTATATATTAGATTAACTAAACGATGGCATTTTGCACTTATAGCTTTTATGATTGAAGTTTTAAAAGCTCAGTTTATTATTATAATTTTTAATTGATGTTCCCAAAAACGAAGGAGGTTCTCAATTCGATTGTATGATTTTTTGGGCTTTTTTACTCGATGACGTTACGTTCGTTTGACGTGATTATAAGAAATGTTGAAAAGGTAATGTTGTCATTTAGTCTCATTTTAAAATTTAGAGTTGTACCTCTCCATATACGTCTTTACCCATTTTACGTACTAAATAATTGTTTATAGCTTTTCATTAGCGAATATTTTTAAAAGTGGATTTAGTATAATTGCATAGTCATTATTTTAAACAAAATTAAACCCGTTCAAATTGTCAGATCTATACCAATGTTTCATACTAATTGATAACAACGCCAGTAATTACACGTATGTTAAAAGTTACGAGTTTCCACATCGCGATGCCTTTGAACTTTGGCAAACATAATATGTCTATTGCCAAATTTATAGCTGAATAAATAAACAAGCAATTACTGTATTGTTTTATGTGCAAATATCGATGTTACTTAATGTTTAATGCATTCATTGCATAGCACGTTCCACACATCTGTTACTATGAGTTGCAACAAAAGACGCATTGTGAAAATTACGCAAGGGCGGTGAGAGTCTAAGTCTATGTCCGCCATTGTTTGTCACGCGCGGGAATTAACACATTTTTGAGTTATCATTTCGTTGCATCTAATTTGTGTCGAATGACGCTTTTGTATCTCGATCTTTTATGGCTATAGTACGTGAGTAATAGTATAGTTTTGTTATGAAGATTGGTTAAGGTTAAGGTAACTGAATATATATAATTTAATTCGACGATGGACCAAAATTTTCAATACAATTGTCAAGCATTTGAAGTGCAATTTAATGATACTTATTAGGCTTTAGTATATCCGGTAATTTCCAGTTATTTCTATAAATATGCTTGTATTATATGTAAAAATATAATCACATTGGTAGCGCACGTTCCCACCACTTGACAATTAATCAAATACACAATAATTACTTTATTGCATATGCGTAAACGACTAATCCCAGTCGTTTCGACATCGTCACGTATTCGTCCCCAACGATATTTATCGCACATAATAAAACTTTACGTCCATTTAGATATACCTAAGGGTTTATGTGTCGCATTCATAAAAGCACTTCGATATAAAAGGATACTTGATTTTGAAGATGATTTATTATTATTGTGTATATCCATTTATAAGATTAGGTACTGCGTAAATACATAGACAAGACATTCAAAAAGTTTTATGATATAATTAAATTGTGTTTTTTGAACAAAAAAAAAAGGTTTTAAGAATATTCGTCGAATTAACGAATTAGTTTGAATATAAAACCTCTTAGAAATCCACTAGAAGTTATTTAATTACGTACATAATTACTCTTATTTGTATTATATTCGTTAAATAAAATAAATATAATTGAACACGAAAGAAAAGGTAACGTGTAGTCGAATACAAATAATCAATAACATGTGTTATTTGATATCGTCGTAATGAACATAATAAACTTTCATCACAGAACAAGATTCGTATCCCCATAAACTACGTCACTGTATCAATTTACCCAGAAATGAAATAATCAAACGTCTACAATCTAGTCAATGTAAGTAAATACTATATGGCATTAATCAAACTAATGATGACGAATTTTTCTTCGCTTTCCCTTATTTCTCTAAATCGTTTTTAAATATAAGTAATTATTTGTAGCTTATATGTGTATTTGGTCGTGAGAGAAAAATTCTAAGGGTATTTATGTTACTTGTCCGTCGCTCCCGTGTAGCCGTTAGTTCTTATCTTATTAAATTTTGTTTTAAAGATATATCAGAGATGAATAGTTTAACTTTGGTATTTAATAAGTTTTACGTAGATAAAAGAAAAACCTATCACTCTTCATTTCAGAGTGTAAACCTAACATTTATTTCAGTATGTCTTAAAATGTCAACGATTTTATTTGAATTCTATTGGATGCAGTTGTAAATTTTATAATTTAGAAGTTATTGTCTACTACAAATTTATGTTATTTATAGTTAACGGTTTGTTTTGCTGTTATAAATATATTCCCGTCCATAAAACATGACTTCCTTACAAGGTTTTTATTTATTTACATTATTTATTTATACCTTTAAATATGTTAAAAGGATTATTTGTAAAGACCGAAATCGACCGCTACGACTGTTATATATCGAATTACTGGTGAAAAATATAATACGTAGGAATCTTATCTGTCGGCCATCGCATATTTCATGTCTATGTATGTCCACACAGAATTACTTATTGATGTTAATACAATATTTATATTTTAGTCACATTTGCTCTCGCTGTGACCTGCGCATAAATATTGCACTTGCATCAGTTAATAATTACATACACAATATAAGATTAACGATAAGCAAAATAAAACATTGTTGTATCTATAAATCATGGTTTTTAATTATTCCCGCGAATACGCGGGAATAAGTTTTAAATGCGCTGTCGGTTGTCGCCATTTTGAATTTTGAAATGAATAGACCAAGGAATTTTCTAAAACAGCCAAAGCAAAAGTTTATGGCTTTTTTGAAAATAAAATATTATTTGCATATATTATAAACATTTTCACTGTTTTATTTAATGGAATATTTTACGTTTAAGACCTCCGTTACTTTAGAACACTTGAACTTTGTTTGATACATTTACAAATAGAACCATAAAGAAGAGAACCAAGTTTTCTTCAACGTATCGTGGAAATTATTTGATAGTATACAATACAAACAAACATACTCAAACACATAAAATACTGACATTACCTAAACTACTTATTATAATTGGCAATTAGCTCTGAATTAAACTACTTTCAACTACAAGCGCAGGCAGTATTATTAGGTTCTCATTGGCATACCGCTGAGGTTTTAATGGGATTAGGTATATGAAGGAAGATGGTATAGCAATTACTGAAGTAAACACGAGGGCACGTATAATGTAGACCCTTGTCCTATTTGCGACGCTGTCGATGCATCAGCCGCTCGCGAATCTGTTATACTTTGCATAATGAAGTATGACCAATGAGCAAATAAATTAAATTAAATTGCACCCGGCCATTTTGTGTTGTCGGCCATCTTGAATTTGAAATTTGACGTAGTGTGTAATATTTTACTAGTCAAGACTCTTTTGATACCCATATTGAGGGAATTGTGAAAATATATTGCATCTGACATTTTATTCATATTTATATCAACAATTTAATTTATATAAATGTTAGTATTCAATTTAATTGCTTAAAGTAATTAATCGAAAATGATAGAAATATTACCTCTTGATCAGAAAATAGTTTCAATAGAAATTTTCCAACATGAAAAATAACACAAACATAACTAAAAGAAATTCATATGTATTAAAACAACATCCCTATATACGTTGATTTTAAAGTAACAACATTCTATACATCATTCTCATATTTTACCACCAAAAGTCGATGACCTATAGAATCAATATTTTATTGAAAACTTAAACAATCCACTACAACACAAACGACTATACTCGATAACTAAGATTTATTTCGTAAAATAGTTTGTAGGATGCGCTCTTGCTTTAGCGAAACACTTAACATTATTCAGAGTCCACAATAGTATCGGATACCAGCGCTCCCAGGCTACAGTCACGCTTTTTGGCTTCCTTACAATCTGCAATACTTGATATTTCATTATATTTAGAATTTCACTATAGGATATTATGTAATTGTTAAGAATTATTTCTATTTATTTAAGCCATTTTATTTGCTACAGACTAACGCTAACGATTTACACAATTTTAGAAAGGATGTAGTATTATATAAAATAATGTAAAGGCATTTCATGTAATGAATTTGACACACGGATTTAAATTATCTATAAATAAATAAAAACTGAAATATTTTAAGCGTCTGTGGATTTGCGTTCGAATTTCAAAGTCCACCGCCCGCCTATCTCATTTCACTTTTAAGAACACGTTTTAAGAGATTTAAAAATAGAACTCTAATATGAATTAATAGTCTTGTAGTGTTGACATTTACATGAGGTTTTGGTTAAAAAAGTGAGTTTCTACGCTCGGCATATTTAGTTTTGGAGTGTGAAAAATCGCGTTTACGACGGTCTGCGGTTGTTATAAGTAATACGAATTTGTTCGCATTACGTACTAATTCCCTTGCAGCTGTGTTGCCACACGTGATTTTCGTTTTGTAATCTAAGAAAACAAATTGCGACTGTTAAAGATTGCCATCATTATCTTTGTAAAATGTTCTGTTCTTCTATTTTCGTTCTGTTCAATAATGTTTAAGCGTTGTTTTTGTATGTATGTATTTGTAAATAATCACGACTTTTATGAGAAAATAATCGTATATGACCTACTTTGTTTATATACTTTTAAATCAATATCGTCTTTCATAACATCTCATCATCTAACATCTTCTATCTCGTCTCCATGTAGTATAAAGAATGAATTCTAATTAGCAGTGTTAATAGTACTAACAGACCTTTAATGAAACGTCTCAAATTAAGGTATTTTTAACTGAGGTTCTCATTGACAAGCTGTGCTCCTATAAATTAATAAAATAAAGGCGTCAGTCGAATGTGAAAGCAATTTTGCCGTCCCGTACGCAGTTCATTTGGCTAATTGCTTCCTGACACAATAAATACTATGTGAGAACATTTATTGATCGTAAACATCTTTTAGTGACAAAAGTGTCGACGTGTACACTAAGGAATGGATGTTTTGCCACTAATTGGCGTAATGACGAACTTAAATGGCGCGATGGGTTTTTGTGTTATAAATTATGGATTGTTAGGACTCGTACTATGTTAGTATAGTGCACGGCGCCTGATTGTAAATTTAAATTGTACTTTTCTAAACTAGAAAGTCTAAACACATTTTCCATTCATTTTAATCTAATTAAGCAAATCTTGTTATTTGATAAGAATTAAATTTGTTATATTATTATTTATCGGTTTAGGTTTAAGTTTCTTTCTTTAATATGCTAAGATAACTAAGACATTGACATAATTGTTATAGATAAACTTACGATATATTAACTTTTAAGTTAAAATATCGTAAGTTATAGTATCGAACAGTAGTTATTAACTTTTAAGTTATAGTATCGAATAATTTATTATTCGATATCAAAATATAAGAAAGAATATCTAGTATCTAAACAACGTGACTATCAAGGCACGCCCTCAAAAACAAATTATGCTGAGCCGAAACATCAATGTTTTACCGACAAAATAAACGATATTAATACGAATACATTTATATTATAATCGCATCGTGTATACCACAGTTCACGATGTAAGGGCACGAGCCCACGGTCGTGTCGCACGTGCGTGTGTCGCGTGCCTTATGCTCCGTCTTCACAGGGCCACAGATTACTAAATAGTAACTAAGCAACGATACACGTGAATATGCGAGAGATCCTATAGGGATGTGTGTACATTGACTTTCGAAAACCTCTCCTTACATCTTTACAGGAAACTTGCCTATAAATATTAGTAAACTTTGTTGTTTTATCGGTTGATATATAGATTCAGTCAAATAATAGGAAACAGGGTGAAGGAAAACATCGTGAGGAAACCGGCATGTCCAAGAATCAAAAGTTCGACGACATGCGACATCTGCCAACCCGCACTTGGCCAGCGTGGTGGATTATGGCCTGAACCCTCATAGGAGGCTTGTGTCCCAGCAGTGGGAACATATATGGGCTGATGATGATGATATGATGATGATAGGAAATAAGCAAGATATTGTGACATTACCGAAGACCGCCTTTTGAACTGTTAAAAGAGAATTTTGAGAAAACCAAGCAAGATACCCCTTAAGTAAATAAGTAAAACCCTTTTTAACTATAGCGAAATAACTTACCAATTAATATCTTTCGGAATATAAGTTTTGATTTATACACACCACAGAAACTAAAATTGTACTAATGAATACTGGGCAAAGTATTACCCAATGTATATTATCACCAGAAGAAAAAAAAACCAGAAATAATAAAGGCCCATTCACATAAACTTGCCAGGCGTTTTGTGTGGATACGACATTATGTGTCGTGTTCCGCCGCCCGGGCCTAATCGGTCCCGAATGATAATCAGCTTTTGTTTTCTAAAGAAATCCTCTTTGAACTTGTAATTGATTCGTATTTATTGGTTACATGTAAACATGCCATTCGCGTTTCCTTGCCGCTTTGCTTGTATATGCTTATTTCGATATATTGAGTTGGATTGTAAAATAATTGTTTCAATAAGCTGTTCATTTCGATGAGAGTGTCTTATTTTTTTGTGTTTTTTTGTATTGTTACTCCTATGAAGACATATGAAATACGAGTGTTATATTAAAAAATTGTTTACTTTTTAATCTACCTTCTTTTTATCAGTCATTTAATACTCCATGTAGTATAAAGAATACGAATAATCGATGCTGTGTGTTATTTAACGTATAAAATAGCTGATAGGTGATACATCTTTATGCATAAAGCTTCGGTGTGTACCACAAGGATAATTTGGCGCATCACACTTTATAAAACAATTATTTTACATTTTTCTCTCCTAAACTGATCCTATCCTATCCTACTAATATTATATATGCGAAAGTTTGTAAGTACTCTTTCACGCAAAAGCTACTGAACCGATTGCAATCAAATTTGGTACGTAGACAGCTGGACAACTCGAATAACATATAAGCAACTTTATATCCCGATATTCCTACGGGATACAGACTTACTAGGGTGAAACCGCGGGGCGCAGCTAGTAGTGCAAAAAATACTAATATGGACTTCAGCCATACTCAAAAATATTATTAGTATATTTAGTGGAAGGAAAATCATTGAAATATCGATATTTAAGATTTATATTTTTGGGTGAATATTTATTTTAAGCATGACTTTACAGAAATTTTAAATATTAGGGTTTTATTTAGGGATATATTTCCAGCTTTCGTATCTAAAGCACAGTGGCCATTTCGTTTGAAATTATGACAAAAACAATAACTGATAACTATTGCAAATACTCTATAAGTTTTACGAATTTGGTACATTATTTAAAAGTCCTATAAAACTAAGCTTTTACAAACCTACTTAATGATGTGTCGTGAAACATATATCAGAAAAACAATATTAATACGTTTATAAAACTAAAAAAATTTGTTATGTTTGTAAACAGATTTATGAATGTAAATATTATCTATTCTACGGAAATTTTACGACCATCACCTACATAAACACACATTTCTACGACCATATACACTTTTAATTAACAATTGTCCACCGCGGCCAAACAAACAACATATTTCACCCGACTTAACAGCCTCTGATACAAAACTTAAACGATTTATCTAAAAAAACATATAAACCCACTCACAAACAAACTGTCATTTGAAGGAATCTTGTTCTCACACTCAAATTTATATGCTAATACCGATTTAAGTAATCGTCGCGCCCACCTCTGACACTGAGTCCTTGTCCTTATAATTATCCGCGATAACGAGGTAACCCATTACTTGTGTACTGGCCTAATGCGCGCGGCTGACGTGTGTAATAGGCTTTATCTGTACCATAGAGTAATTACTTTTTTATATCTAACGGTGACGATGGTGATGCTCGTTTATGGTTTAAGATCAAATCGAATAGTGTTAACTTTACTCAACTTTCCTTTTTATTGTTTGATATTTAATTGTGACTATTACAATTATAGTAACAATCGATTAAATAATTAATTCAGTAAAATTTCAGTTTAAAAATCAATCGCCATTCGATTAAATAATTTTGTCTTGAATTGATAACTATTTCAAGCTATTAATCTTGAAATTTGGTAATATATATAAATACACGTAACTTCATAGATATTTTCTTTCTTATACCTTATTATTTTCGTTCATATTTTCAATATAATTATAAGTTCGTTGGATTTTAATTTAATATCACATTGAAACATCTGCGATCTTTGTATTCAATAGGTTTTTCTATGCAAATGAACGCAATATGTTGTTTCAAATAGAAACTTCTAGAAATAATTGTAAAGGTCATGTCATAAGGTCATGCTAGATCGCACTTGTAACAATTGATTAGTTAGCCGTTAGCCCTTGCGTGTGAGATAAAGTCGATTTTTATTGTAATTTATTTGTGTATATCATGAAACGGGTGGGCACTTGTGCTGATCTTATTGTTTTAAATTAGTTTTTATAATTTGTAAGACGTTATTAAAAGAATTGCTTAGGTAAAAAAAAAAACTCTTTTTTTTATAGGATCCTAACTGTAGTATATTTTTTATGTAGTTTCAGCTGCATAAAAGACATTTTTTATCGTTAATCTTTCTCGTCACTTCTGTTTTATTTTCAACTGACTGATAAAAAAGGAGGAGCTTTTCATTTGGACTATTTCATTTGTTTTTTAGCTCAGAACCGATTGTGATGATTCTTTTTTTATTTGATCGTTATTACCTCCCGATTAGTTAGATTAAAATTTCGTGTATCTCGCTTAATAAGTTTTTGTTAGAAAATAGTTATTTTAAGGCTCAGAGAGCCCTAATATATTCTCTCTTAATTTCAAATCATAATTTTTTGTAAGATTTATCCACACTTAGACATACACATAAGCAGTGGTGGCTCAGTGGTGAGACCCTCGGACTTCAAAATCGATAAGTTGGGGTTGGGAGAGTACAGGAAAAAATTGAATTTTTCAATTTATCTGCACATGTGGATAACATCACCACTGCTCGAAACGGTGAAGGAAAACATCGTGATGAAACCGGCATGTCTGAAAATAAAAAAATCGTATGTGACATCTGCCAACCCGCACTTGACCAGTGTGGTGGATTTTGGCCTGAACTCTCATAGGTCTGTGACCCAGCAGTAGGAACACATATGGGCTGATGATGATGAGACATACACCATTCATTACAACTTTACATTATTACATTCTTAGAAATGACGATATTGCTGTGATGATAATACAGCAGCGGTACGCTTTTTTATTTGGCACAATAATTATACATCAATAGAAAACCATTTATGACCGTACATTTGTACATTTAGTGGCAAATAAAATGTGCAATCACACAAAGGACCAGATTGCGCACCGTAAACTCCAAATGCAATTGACATCACGGAAATACACCTTTCCTATGTGACACCGTTGTTCGGTGATTGAAGATATTTAAATGGGTTTTTGGGTTAGTTTTAAAGGTGTATTCAATTGTTTGTCACTATCAACTGCTCCAGTTATACAATCAAAATTGTTGCTTTTTTGAGATATAGATGACCTTTAATTTCTGTTTTGTTTGCCTTTTCATTAATTAATTTTATTCTTTCGTAACGATTACATGAAGAACGAAACTTAAAGCTAATCAGAATAGTTTTCTATTAATGTGAGTGTTCTCATTAATAAAAAAAATGCTGGTAAACAAAGGGACTTCATAAAGTAGTTTTAGAAAACAGATATACCTTGCCACACAAGTCGGCTTTTTTAAACGTACGTCAATTATGATTGATTTAATACTAATATATTCGTAGCATATTTTCCTAAACGATCTCATCGTAAAGTCAAGGTGTGATCCTATCAGCTAACTTAGTATAGTTGCACGGAAACGGCGGCAGATGGTAAAGGGTTGGAGTGTTTGACACCTAGCCGTCTATTGTTGTTGATTGTTACCGAATTGTGGAAAAAACGCAACCACGACGCCCGCTGGTTCGTAGATTATGGCCAGGGCCGGATTCAGGGCGGAATTTTCATTTAATTTTTTTATTTTTCAACGTGTGTTAGGTTAGTCAAGATTGTTTTGAAGGGTTTTATCTGAATGAATTTCTTGCGTAAAAGCAATTTTTTTTTTTATTATAAGTTAATGATAGTAGTTTTTTTTACTGTTATAAAATTATTGTATTATTATTGTTATAAATTGTAAAATATGGTATGCTGTAATGAGATTACAGGCGTATCATTCTATGATGTAATGTTTCATTGCTTATTCAACGTACCGATACTGGTATTTGATATAAAAATTTAATGTGTGTGCCTTAATATTCCATTTTTGTTCGGCAAACATCTATAAATCCACATATAATAATATTCAAAATGTTATTTATATCTGCAACAAGCCCGCCCTGCGCCGGCCAGTGCGCGCGCGCACGTGCCCATGTCATTATTATATAGACGCAACGTTCGTCACGCAGTATGGTAAGCAGTTGTCTTTTACACGACTGCCTCTATTATGTCACATTTGTATCCAGAAACCGTATTAAATCATTTATTATTTATGTGTATCAGTGGATTGTATTGTTATGTTTATAATGGTTAATTAAAAACTCATCTACTCACATAATTAAAAAAAAAATCTTATTCTAACCAAGCCTACGTGACCTGGAGAGATGTTGTTTTATCTGTGAATGACATAGATGATATAATAATATAGATAATACAATTGAATAATTTAACATGTGCTATGTTACATACGATAACGAAATAACATTTTAGTATTTTGTATTGTTTTTACTATACTACCCTAGAACGAGAGTTGTAATTTTTGAGTCTTTGTATGTTGATTCTTTTTTCTCTTCGTAGCATAAATGGAATACTTTGAAATAAAAGTCTACATTTATAATTTAGTAAATATTAAAATGGCGTATCTTCTACATTAATAAAAATAAATAAGCATACACAATTTTTAAATTGTCGCCCGCGCCGTCGCAGTATACCCAGTGAAGTCACACATGGGTAGGCAAGTCATTTAGATTTTTTCTTATAATTTCGTGCACCTTTCGTCATTAAAGACTTTTAGGGTAAATTATGTTATAAATTATAAGGGTGGTGATAATTTGGAAGCTACCGTTCAACCCTTCTCGATGTTTTAGAGCAACAAAAAATGAGCCGTTGGTAATGGTCAGATAGATTTTGGTTGGTTTACCTCGTGCTGTTTGTGACCGTTAAGGAAGGGTTATTTTGGGGAGGTTTTTATTGTGAATATTATTATCATGATTATCTGATGTGAAGTTTAAATGGTCATTTTGGGCATTTCTAACCGTTTTATAGGAAAAATAATATCTAATAAATTTTTTTTTATAGTAATAACTGCCAATACGCATTTGATTACAAATACCAATTTTGTGGAAAATATAAACTGAATTAGAAAATAGTTCGTTATATCCGTTTCTACGGGTAATTTATAAGTTTGTAACAAGGTTTATATAGTAGTATAAAACTGAATATATATCTCAAAATGTATATAAACATAATAAAGTTTTTATGATTAAGAATATGAATGTCACAATTTGAATTTTATCGCTGCAAAATCAATTAAGTATCGTGCTTTACAAACATGATAAAGACATAAAACTATTATCGGCTGCTAACAACAACGATGTCTAGACATGCGTATATTTTATATTAATAAAATACACTAATAAATTTATTATGTAACTGGAGGAAAAAAGTTGTGTAGTTATAAAACAACTCAAGGTAAAGAGTATTCCATAACCTACTTTTTGAATTTATGTAATTGTATTTCTTTTATGTCACAGTCGGCAATGAAGCTGGTGGATCGCCTGATGGTAAGCGCTACCACCGCCCATGAACATTTATAGAGGCATGAGGTCCATTGCAGACCTTACGCCTCTACAAATGGATTGCCGATTTTTTGGGAAGGGTAGACGAGAGGAATAAAGGAAAGGAATGGGAAGGGTAAGGAAAAGGATATTCACGTAATTATAGTTCGTATCTTGTAAAACATTGAATGAATTTTAACGTTTATCTTTAATAATTATCTGTAAAAGGATTCTTCTAGAAGTTGTAAGTTTATTAATAAAATTAGAGAGAAGAACAATCCCATTATAAATTACGAAACTAGTTAACATGTATGTTCACATTAACAAATTATTCTATATACTCAAATAGCTTGACATAAATGCCTACAATCGTTTATTTAGGAATTATGTATTATTTTATATATTATCATCGTCATACAGAAAACTGATGATGAATGATGATGATAATATATATTCCTCTTCTTGAAGTTAGTTTAAAACCGCAATGGAACTATTGGTTAGAAGGTATTGGGCATTATAAAATTTAAGTTAAATGTCTGCTTAATTAATTATTTAGTATTACGTACACACGATGTTGCAAAATAACAGAATCTTATAAATCTAATGGATCTCAAACAAACACAACCTCTAACCACTAACAATAAATGTATTTGAGGCGAATATTAATGAAGTCCAGTAGAAAATAAAGAGTTATAGTTTTAACCACCATTAAATTAAAATGAATCAATATTATTAGAAATGTGTACTATGAACTTTGTCAAAACAATTATAAATAACATAAATTGTATATAGAGTTTAGGTTCAGGAATTTCAGAAAATTTTATCCTGTATAGTTCTGCCATTTGCCCCTAGATGGCGCTAGTTACTTAGTAATTTAAGTCGCGGTAAAATTATTATGACGATAGGATTTCAAATGATTTGAAGAACGTTTTCATATACTCGTTAGTATCTGTGACTTCTGTTGCTGTTTTTAAGTAATTATATAATCGTACATAATATAACCAGGAATTAGTTGAAGTTATTGAAAAGTATTCAAAACAATGCATATAATTATGAAATCAAAGAAGTAGGGATATTAATGGTAACGTTTGTGGCATGTGTGTATAGAATTACTTTAAAATACACGCCGACCACGATCTGTATTGTGAAATAGATTTATATGGGCATCTAATTCCATTCAGTGCTAAACAATTGTATAAGTTTCACAGAGCGTATTACATCTTTGTTTTTAAATTCACGGTTTGTACTTGTAGCTTTTATGGAGCTACGAAATTTGACACCCGTAAGCAAATAAGCGTGTGAAGATGAAAGTAGAACAGTTATAATTTAAATTAAAGAAATTTAAATTGACTTTCAATTATCGACTTAATTATAGCAGAATGTAAAACAAATCACACATCGTGACATTCAAATTTGGTAAATTGTAATCGTAATTTACGTATTTAATCATTAACAATACCTTTTACATTTAATTACCATATAATGAAATAGTTTATTTATTTTGTGTACATAATGGCATTTTTTATTTAATAAAAAATTGCATGGGAATTTCTTGAAAGTTTTTATTTCTTGAAGAAGCGAAACAAACATATTTAGTTCGGTTTGTCATGTTGTTTTCAGTGTATGCAATATTTGAAAAGGAATATTAATATATTTATAATTGTTTGTTGAATTTTAACAAATTAAAATATTTTGCAGTTTTATAATATATAATTATTAATATGCAGATGTGAATAAAATGCAAAATTGCAACACCTTCAATCTGTATATTGATTACATATGTGTATTAAAAAAATAAAAAAAATAAAAATAAAAATTTATTTATTTGTATAATTTATATCGATAACAATCTGCAAACATCCACTAATTGATTACATAATTACATCAAGCTCTGATATTTATCATTCTATATCAGATCTGATTTTATTCAAAACAGATGATTATTAAGAGAATAAAATTCAAAACGTAAACATTTTAAAGTGACGAATTAAGAAATTTTTTATGTTCAAATGTATAATCTATTATGTCAATGTTCTTGGTAGTTAGAACTTTTATCAAATCAAATTTTTAGTTTTAACGCTTTATAAAAGAGATTATCAAATGTATGAAAAATAACAAGTTATAAAAGCATGTCCATAATCCAAAATTTTAATGGAATTTATATTCCGTTCATTGGCAAACCTATTAGCATAAAACTGCGTGTGACTTATTTACCAACTACGATACAATTAACAGAGATTATAGAGTTTGTAACAAGTATTGTGAAGTACTTATATTTAAGTAACTTATAATTTCAAGAAAATAGGATATGTAATAAATATTACAATCTGCTTATATGGGATTGGCGCCAAGTCATGGGAAAAACGATTACTCATCAATTACATATCTATACGGAATTGATATGATGAAATCAACATTGCTAGCTCATGTTGCTTATTACCAACTATGAATCATTTAATAACATATATTTTAATTGTATTTATTTATAATGATGTTAGATATCGTGATGCACATGTATAGTCGTATTATAAATAAACCATCATCAACCCATGTATGTTCCCACTGCAGGGACACCGTCCTCCTAAAAGGGGTCAGGCGATAATCCACCACAGCCTAGTGCGGACTGTCACATGCTGTCGAACTGTCGATTCTTCGACATGCCGCTTTCCTCAGGATGTTTTTCTTCATCGTGGAGTGGTGATGTGAATAATCCTATAACCTATTAATATTATAAATGCGAAAGTTTGTAAGGATGTGAGTGTGTTTGTTGCTCTTTCACGCAAAAACTACTGAACCGATTGCAATGAAATTTAGTACGTAGACAGCTGGACAACTGGAATAACATATAGGCAACTTTTTATCCCGATATTCCTACAGGATACGGACTTACGTAGGTGAAACCGCAGGGCGCAGCTAGAGCGATGATAATTTTAAGTATCAATTTAATTCTTGCACGGTCTTTTGGTCTCAAACCCCACTTCTTTGAATTAAGTCCGAGATCCTTACCACCTAGTCAACAATGCTTTATCATTATAAATACCCATTTAAAATTAAATTGAATATAGACTTCTTTTTAATCAGATACTTCGTAAGCACATTTTTAACTGTGTGACACCGTATATATTTTCAAATGTGTTACATAACCATTTCTAAACAATTATTACATAACATTTTAATCGCATTTTGTTTTTTTTTTTAATATTTTTTGTTATTAAATGCAAGTTATTTTTTTAAAAAGTCAGTGTCATAGATACCTAAATATAAGATATCTATGGTCAGTGATTGGTAGTTTGGGATTTAAATGTACCAATCCTATTTTATAAGGAACATAAAATGTAAACAATCTCTATGCTATAAATATGTTTGTGATTTCACAATAATATAAACTTTTGGCTTATGATTCAAGTTAAAGCCATAATATTTATATCAGCTATAATATTAAAAAAATATTGCAAAACACACTTACATAATAAACACAACCGTGGGAACTTTCAGTACACGTATTAAAACTTAAACCAATATATTTCTGAGAAGGTCGCGAGCGAGAACAAAAAAATAATAAAAATATTCCCTTATCTCAAGATACCTATTTGTAATTAAACAGTGGTGGTTGGAACCGGAACAGATAAGAACACCGGATGCAACCACGCCCTCTAGTGTTCATTGGATTTAGGGTAGCGCTTGCGTTTTTTAATTTTCCTTCGATTGCGATCAAGACGTTAATTAAATGGAAACACGTTATGACAGATAATTATGTGTAACATTTTTCAGCGAAAATGTAATAAGGCTTGTTAAGGTACCCATTCACGTTATTATAGTTAATAAATATGGATTAAGTACAAAGTTTGCAAATTGGCTACAAATGTTTGTCAAAACATGTTTTATTTAGACTATATTTGTTACATGCGTACAGTATATATAAAATTAATAGTAGGTACACGATAAATAGGTTATTTAAATTGTCGTGAAGTAAGACGAGTTAGATATTAGATTAAAATACTAAACAACGGCTAGCTGAGTTGATGATGATGATGAGAAGGAGAAACAACGCAGCCAGTGTAATATTTAGTTTTTCAATACTATTTACCTATAATTCCGGGAAGGCACACTGTTTTTTATGGTACTTTATTCAAAGGGAATTAACAATTAGAGAATAAAATTAAATTAAAAATTAAATAAATAAAGTAAAGACTATTATATCGCTAGAACATCGCATTCCTGGTTTTTTATCGGTCTTATCAAAGTGTGACGTGTAATTAGGAACAAAAATTTGCAAGTCAACAATCTGGTACCCACTACATTGATTCAAATAATATCAACTAAAAGAATCTTCCAAGAAACGATTCGTCAAATAAAATGATTATGACCTTTCCATAATCGCGTGTTATTTATTGAGCTGTTATTTCTCCATTAAAGCGGACCACTTTTTACTGTTTTGGTGGCTTTTTATTTGAGTTTGAACGCCCCAGTAATGTGATCTTAATATATCGTGTCGCATCAGATAATTTTATCAAGTCATCTTTTGCTTTTAGCCTCGGAATTAATGCGAATGCTTTTCAGTTGCACTAAACAATCTACAATATATTTTAATGCATCTGCTTTTCGATACATTATGTACTGTCATATTACTTTTAGTTGGTTCGCCGAGGGGATCGTGGATGTATACAAACCAGCTCCCGTGGAGCTTTCACTAAAGCGGCTCGACGTAACAGTGGGGTTGAGTCGGTAGGAATCCGACATTACCAATGGCTCCTTTCCCAAATTTCTCCACTCAAAAAAAAAAGGATTTAGTTCGTTGAGTACATTCATAGGCATGATTTATACTGCTAAGGAAAATATAAATTAAAGCAAAAATGTATTTTATAAATTGTTATGATATATGATGAAACAAAAGCTCACAAGAGCCTTATTAATGAAATCTCAAACACAATAGTATATGTAAATGGATATCTCGCCTACTATCCATCTCATAATATATTAAATCCGCAATTGATGACGAATGTAATCCAGTTGAAATAAATGTTAATGATATAGTGCGAGTCGAAAGATGTATACAAAAATATAAACTTTTTTACACGCAGTTGGGTAAAACGTCTAATCTCTATTACACGAACAGGTTGATATGAAAATAGTCGTTATAACAAGAGTAATAACCCAAAACGAGTCGACTTGCAAATAAGAGAGCAAATAGAAATGTTTGCGTTCTGTTATCGGCATCGATAGTATTATGAGATTATCGCTACTACGTGACAAACATTGATTGCTGGATATTCGGCGAATTTTGAGGTTTTATGGCGAATACACTTGCACGCAATGGCAGAATTTTTAATTAAAAAATTACGTTATTTTTCTTTTTTTTTATGGCAACTCTCGATCTATATGAAGGCAGATATGGTTAGTGTGGTTTTGTACAGATGTTCAGAGACTTGTTAAATTACAGTTTTGACTATATTTATTCTATTAGCAGTTTTCTATTATTGCTTAAAGAATGTGTCAGTTATAAGGGTTAGTTTGTCGTTTTTAATATCATATAGCATAAATATCTAATTCTTTTGGTGAAATTATGAAAAACTTTTGTCTCTTGATAAAATACATTGTACTAAATTATATTATTGTTAGTAGTCATTTTTTTTCTTTTTTATAATTTTTCGCTTTTTTAGTGAACTTTCAATGTTTGTACTTATTTAGTGGTTAAATACATATGGAAATATTGTTTTATTTGTCACTGTTTTTAAAATTTTAATAATTTCTGTAAAAATCGTATTTGCTTTCTTACAATTTTAATTACTCTATTCAATTAACTTTCTTGTTGACTGGCAGTTAAAATACTCTTTTTTTACGTTGGAAAATGTCACGATGACGTAACACGCAACAGTTGTCAATAATTGACAGGAGAATTTTTCTCACGACAATCATATTTCTTAGTAAAATGTGTCAGTGAAATAATTAGTTGTAAATACATTATTTATATACAAGTGCATTAGACGCCGGTTGAATAATTCATGTATAATTTATTGCAAGAACATAAACAGTATAAAATAATTTGAAATTCATTGTATAAATTGTCATTTTCTCTTAAACAGTTAGGTTTTCTTTGTTATGGAGTGATTGAATGTGAAATAGATCATAAAGTTAATATACATTTCATGTTTATATAAATTTTACAAATGAGCTTCTATTTATGTCTTATTTATAGGTTCAGATAACTAACTTTTTAAAGGAAATAATGTGAAGTACTTTAAATATATTTATTACATATAGCAATAGTCGCAATTTATACTTTTATTAGTATATTTCGCTTAAGTTTTTATCTTTTAATTTTGATTTGAAGCGCGGTTTGTTTATATAATATTATTTATCCCGATGATTCGAATACTACAGGGAGCGCGGTATTATACCTACATTAAATTAACATTATGATTGTTTCATTTGTGAAAAAAAAAACGAAATTTGTCTTTATATGCAAGTTTAATTGAAAACCGATATCTTGATTTGATTAAAATTAAAAAAGAATTGTTTCATTAATTCGTGAAATGAAGCATATGAAATAAAAACGTTTACTATCTCATTAGAAAACGAAATATAGAGAGCCGTTTGCAACGTATTTTTAAATTGATATAATATCACTAGTTATCCGACAAGGCTTCGCCCGAGGTACACATCAGTACATACTGATAAATATATATATAATATGTATAAAGAAATTTTGAAATTGGTCCTGTAGAACCTGAGGTTGGGGCGTTCAAACGAACAAACTCTTCAGCTCTATATTATTAGTATAGAATGATTGTTATTTTAAGTTAAGCAGTGGTGGCTCAGTGGTGAGAACCTCGGACTTCAAAATCGATAAGTCGGGGTTCAAGACCGGGTGAGCGTGCAGGAAATAAATTGATTTTTCAATTTATTTGCGCATGTAGATAATATCACCACTGCCTAAAACGGTGAAGGAAAACATCGTGAGGAAACCGGCATGTCCGAGAATCAAAAGTTCGACGACATGTGACATCTGCCAACCCGCACTTGGCCAGCGTGGTGGATTATGGCCTGAACCCTCATAGGAGGCCTGTGTCCCAGCAGTGGGAACATATAAGGGCTGATGATGATGATTGTTATTTTAAAATACGTCACGTTTTAAGTAAGACAATGTTGAAGATTACGAAGAACAAGTAAACCCATCTTGTGAAAGTCGCATATTATTTAGCATGTTTCATGTTTTAAAAACTATAATTATTCCATAGATATTCCCAGGTGATTATTTGATAATTTTCACGACATCGCGTGATATCTGTTGCCGGCTGGAGTACCGTGATTCGAGATTATCGTAACAGACATATCAATATAGTAGTTTTATGGGATATGAAGACAGGATATATTAATCAGTTGAGAAGGCAAAATAGAATAAATATGTAAATGCAATATTTACCGTCGAAAGTAGATTGAGAGACATTTGTTACGTTACTTGCCTTTGTTATAGTATGATGTTGTAATTGTTTTAAATAAAGAAAATAACTCACCCAAAAAGTTTGTAAACATAAGTTTTTATTTTTTTATTTAACGTCACCGAGGCTTATTTATAGTCTGGACAACACGGGACGACACGGAGGCCTAGGAGCTAGGTGTGCGGTTTTTGTCATTAAAATATGAGAAAATGTATGCAATTTTTTTATGTCATCTGTTACCATGCGAATGGATAAATTCATCCAACTAATAAAACTAGTAAGAAAACTACCGAATTATATTGATTATAATACTATTGTTTATATAGAGGATAAATAGGAAACATTATACCGTATTTTTATTGATGCTCATGAAAACTTATAAAATAAATTGTCAAACACTGTTTTGGGGTCTACAAAAGTTATATATCATTATATTAATCTTTTATAAAATATTTTATATACAGAAACGTTCTGATTACTATTTCTTTTAGGTAAAGATAGGTGCTTGAATGACAGGCTTTAATTGAATTTTATTGAAACATAAGCTTTAAACAAAAAAAAAAAAATTATGTTTGTACGATAAAAGCCTTGGTACTTTTTCACTATTATTAATTATTAATTGTTTATATCATTGCTTTATTCTTTTTTTACAGGTATGTGTATCGCCCTCACGTAATATTGTTAACTTGATACGAACGCGCTAAGGTCGTTTACATATTAAACAAACATATGATAAGGACGGCGCCCCAATTCTGTATCCTTGCAAATACAGGCCGGAAGTTGAGTAAGGTGCCTTGGACGTGTCCCAGTGTTGAGATTTCATAAAAATATTTCAGAAATTCGAATTTGGAATGGCTTCAGGGTTCCGTAAGCGTTTTGGAAACCGTTGGGTAAAATTTAATTGTTACGTGTGCGTCATTTTAAAATACGAATTAGGCAATTTTAATCAGTAGTTGTTTCAGGATAGAAAAACAAACCCAACGATAAATGTCAGAATAGAGAACTGCGAAATAATTAGAAGCTTAAATTATCGTTAAATCGCCCTTTAGATACGAACAGTAATCTTAAAAATATGTAAGATATAATTTGTTGGTTTAATAATTTTATTTTATTAACTTTGTATTCACTATCGTTAGATTCTTCTCAATTACGCGATTGACCGAATTTTATAATTACCTAACTTTATAATACCTACGACGAATTTTATAATACCTAACGATACTCAACCTTTTTCCGGCGTGATCGGATAAAAAAAAAAAATCGTACTTTTTATTAATAATCTTCAAACATATTGAAGTATTTAGATCATGCAACGTGCTCTAAATACAGATATTATTTACAGATATGATTATTTAATACATTTAGAACTGAAGACAGGAGTATAGCCGGAGGACCATATCCTTGCACTTCCCTGTGCACTCCTTTATACCCGTCGTCATTCCTTTATTTATCCCTATCAACTGGCAACACATTCACATAAACATTTCCTCTCCAATAAGGACATTTGGTAGTCTGCTAAATCTATGATGAATGGTGTTCTATTGAAACAATCGAATTTAATCGGATCGCAACTAAATTGCTACAGTAGACTTATTGTGATAGTTTTGTTGGCAACACTGGCTATATCTCACTGAGACTCCATTACAGCTATGTATACAGCTTCATATACGATACTATTATAACTACGATTTAGTTTTTGCAGAACACGAATTTTGTAACAATGATAATTGGATTTTTAGTTGAATCATTTTATTAAAATAGTAAGCTTAGCCCTGTGCTCGTGTGCCGGTGCGGACATAAAAAAAGATTACATTTTAATCAAAAATATGACCGCCTCTTTGGTACAGTGGTTAACGCGTGAGCTTAGAACCGAGGGGTCCTGGGTTCGATCCGGTGGGGACGCACAAAAAAAAATGTCTCGGCCTGGCAGGACACAGAAGGCTGAACCTACTTGTCCCTAAAGAAAATCGATCAGTGAAACGGATGTACATCATCTGCCCCATACCCCACTAGGGGACACGGGACTTCACTTTTTTTTAAATCAAAAATGATAATAAGTAACAAAAGATAATTAGATATTGCACAAAATAGTCCTTTCACCTCAAAACAAAGTTTTGCAAAAACGAGTTGTACTTCAAAAACAAAATGCAAGGGTCACCATTTCCGCCCATATCATATATCTGATACATATATTTAATTATATTATTATTATAAGAGGATGTTACGTAAGCAAACCATATTGGACTAGAAGCAAGATCTGAATTTTTACTCAATAGTCAATACCTTTCACCTGCAATTAATTGATGTCAAATGTTCATTGTTTTAAGTGAAATAAACAAGACTACAAAAAAATAAATGTTGGGTTTGACAATCAAATAAAATATGTTTAAATACTCTTTGTTCGCATGAAAATAACATCAAAATATATTTATAAACATAAAGGTATGGAGGTACAGTTATTTAAAATGATTTTTTACGAAATGTAATCTATACTTATAAAGCTCAAGAGTTTGTTTGTTTGTTTGAACGCGCTAGTCTCAAGAACCGCTGGTTCGATTTGGAAAGTTATTTCACTGATAGATAGCCCATATATTGAGAAAGCCGGGGCCAATTTATTGTATTACTAGCACACAATCGCTGCTTTGCCTTATTCTTATTATTTAGGGTTATGTAAAGTAGAAGTTGGCCGATTCTCAGACCTACCCGATATGCACTCAAAATTTCTTATAAATCGGCCTAATCGTTTCGGAGGAGTATAGTTACGAACATTGTGACATGACGATTTCATATTAGACTAACGGTCCGCTCCGGCTTCGCCCGTGGTACATATATAGCCTATAGCCTTCCACAATAAATTGGCTATCTAACACCGAAAGAATTTTTCAAATCGGACCAATAGTTCCTGAGATTAGTGCATTCAAACAAACAAACAAACTCTTCAGCTATATGATATTAGCATAGATTATCCTACGACTTTGAATATCAAAGTTCGCTCACTAATTAAACACATTACAGTTTTTATAAAAATTGTGTATAAAACACGCATATTATAAGTAATTGTAATGCAAGCAACAAAAATAATTTCACTGTAGCGTGGGATAATCTTGAAATATTACCGTAAAAGCGATCTTACCGCCCTTGATACCGTCAACTCGGCATAATTAGTTTCTTCCTTTATATACGAAATTATCCTGAGTTATGTATTATATATAATTGTTAGTTTCATTCAAAGACTTTGTAATTATATTAATATTCATCCTGGCTTTATAGCTACTGAGGTATCTATATAGGTGAATATGATTTTCTATCGATTTTTACCAGATCTAAAGTTCATAGTAGAAAGGCGTTTATTCTTATTTATCTTGAATCTTATAAAAACACTAGCTGCGCCCCGCGGTTTCACCAGCTTAAGTCCGTATCCCGTAGGAATATCGGGAAAAAAGTTGCCTATATGTTATTCCAGTTGTCTATCTGTCTACGTACCAAATTTAATTGCAATCGGTTGAGTAGTTTTTGCAACAAACACACAAACATCCTTACAAATTTACGCATTAATAATACTAGCTGCACCCCGCGGTTTCCACAGCGTAAGTCCGTATCCCGTAGGAATATCGGGATAAAAGTTGCCTATATGTTATTCCAGTTGTCCAGCTGTCTACGTACCAAATTTCATAGCAATCGGCTCGGTAGTTTTTGCGTGAAAGAGCAACAAACACACACCCCCCTTTCTATAAATTTTCGCATTTTTAATATTAGTAGGATATGAAATAATAATTAGACACTATATTTCACATAACTAAACTGTCATATCCGCAAATTGAGTTATCAAGTACACCAATGATCAAACGTATGGAATTGGTCTCGAATCCAATATTTAATTAATATGTTCCCGTTTGCCCTCCGGAAACAAACGTTAATGTTGCCCGAAATTAAGACAGTGTTAGCGCAGCTGGCTTGTATTTGCCATTTGACATTTTTGTTAAATCCAATCTTTAGTTATATTATAAAGCTGAACAATTTGTTTTGGTTGCACGTGCTAAACTCAGGAACTACTACTTTTTCTATATCATTTCCCCGTTAGGTTTTTACGTGATCCCTGAGTGCTATAACCTATATCTATACGAATTACGGGCGCAGCCGGGGCGGATCGATAGTCTTAAATAATTCAAATCCTAATTATTCACATGTATCATCACAACATAGTAAAAAACAAAGTCGCTTTCTCTGTCACTATGTACCTATCTATGCTAAAATCTTTAAAACTACGCAACGGATTTTGATGGGGTTTTTTTAATAGATAGAATGATTCAAGAGAAAGTTTTATATGTATAATAACATCTATTAAACGACTCCGAATTAAAGCGTGTGAAGTCGCGGGCAAAAGCTAGTATTAAGATAAAATGATCTTAGATCTTATCCAGATCTACTTCTATGTTACTATTGTGGAAATCATAAAGAAAACAGAGGTTAAACACATGACATTTTTGTTTTAATAATTAAAAATGATACAAAATGAGTTAAAAGTGTCACTCATAAAATGTTGTCCGTATTAATATGGTCTTGGCATAATAACGAATTCTCATTTGTAAGTATTTCATTTTATAAAACACGCGGTCACATATTTTTTAAATAGCCGCCACGTTTATATGATCTGTATGTTGCAGTTCGTGTATGCCATAATACGATTATAACGCTTCAAAATTTCTCTTGGTGATTAGTTTTTATACTCCTTATTTATTAGGACTTTATATTTAAATAGTCGGTGATATAAATAAATTGAAAATAGAACGAAATCCCCTTTTTATTAAAGTTTTTTAAGTAAATCTCTACTGCACAATAATTATTTATTTTATATAAAACATAATATAAAAGTATTAGTAGTAATACGTTCAAAGTCTACTTAATTAAGCGCTTTACGCGAAGCGTTTTACGCGAAATTTCATTCGTATTACAGCTAATAGCCGTATCAAGCAAGGTATCAAGTATAAATAAAGCGACAACAGCGCTGCAGTCTCAAGATACGTCTAACAGTACAACCGAGTGACACACATTAAGATGCGAAAAGCGAATTCATCACGAGAGATGTCATGTAAACATAGAGGTGGGCATGATATCGATTAATCGAAAAATATCGATCGTTATTAAATAAATTAATTTCAATAATTTTACTTCGGTACTAAAATACGCAATAATCTTCATGATTTTTTCAGATGTTAGTTCTATTTATAGCATTTGATTACAAATCAAATGCTATAAATAGTAATAATAATATATATTAAATTAAATTTATATATCACTTTCAAAATAATTACGGCTACTAGCTTATATTGTAAGTTGTACATCCTTGAAGTGACATATTATAAATACTATTTTCACCTTCTTCTTAGCCTTTTCTTATCTATGGGACATATTATATAAAGTCTATGGTAATACATAATAAATATAACACTTTTTCCCCTTGATGTTTAGAGTCATGCAGACTCTTTTCAAAATTTAATAAAATATAAATCAATCGTTTATTATATGACTCGCAAAATTGGCGATAACAAATATAGTATGAACTATGAAAAAAGACTAATAAACTTGGGTATCCCAAGTTAATTCAGCATTATGAAACTTGATTTATCTAACACCCCACGCGGACATATTCAATCAGCTATCCCTTTAAAATTACCCACCATTATCCTATCCGCTAGACAAGCCAACGAAACGGCGCATAAAATTGCAAATAGAAGTCCAAGATATATAGCACCACTTAATCTGTTATGTTGGCGCTTGGCACATAATTTATCGATATGCTATCGTACTGTACGTCCCTAGCCTCATCTGGACAGATGTTCGGCAGGTGGCGCTGCAGGTGATGGCCATACTTGGCGCGCATTCTGCCGCCAAAATCTCACATTCTCAAAACTGCAATTGTTGCTACAAACTTCGATATAGATCTGTCTATTGTCTATGGTACGTTTTCGATTCTGTGCTATGGTCTCTGTTGTCTATGGAGTTCGGTTGTCGTGTCACGGAAAGATGGCCTACTCGTGGTGAAACAGTGCATTTTCGTTTATAAGACGAAAGCTTATTGACTTTTACCATTTGTATTGTAGAGAAAACAAGTTATTTTTTTTATAACAATTGTAATTGTTGGAACTACTTTTGTTTTTATGAAGTAAAGGGTAGTTTTTGTCCGTGACATTTGATTAATTGCTCCTACTGACCTAAATTTCATATAAATAGTTGTTGTTTCTCAACAGCGTCTTACGGCAATAACAGAGAAATAATTAACATGTGACCATTAGATATATAACCTGCTATAATTAATAGCGAAATTATATATGTATTTTTGTACCTGATACGAATTTCAAAGAATCACGGTAGCGACATGTTGTTAAATTATTATAATTAAAGTGAAAGAAACATCGTCAGGATAGACTATACCTAAGTCTTTCATGAAATAAATTTCTAAATGGATGCCTATAGGCTATATACCTTTAGGTCATATAAAAAAACAAGAAAACACTATTGTTATAACCTATATCTTAATGGAGCTCAGTCTCACTGTACCAAATTTTACTCAAATTATTCTCAATGATTAATCAAATAATTCAGAAACTTACACCAAAAATATATATGTTTTTCCATCAAATACTTGCACGTTCATAAAAGAGTATAAAAA